>NC_068421.1:13738461-13845961 GCF_023373465.1 Oncorhynchus keta | reverse complement strand
GTCATCAAAGTCCAACCCATTTACACATACAGTGGATGTGAATGGAAGGGAATAGGTCTAATCAAACGGATACTGGTTCATACTGCTGCGAGTTGGGGAGAAAATAAAGATGGCAGCTGCACTGGGGACAGATCTTAGATGGCAGGTGCACTAGGGACAGCTCTTAGATGGCAGGTGCACTGGGGACAGCTCTTAGATGGCAGGTGCACTAGGGACAGCTCTTAGATGGCAGGTGCACTGGAGACAGCTCTTAGATGGCAGGTGCACTGGGGACAGCTCTTAGATGGCAGGTGCACTGGGGACAGCTCTTAGATGGCAGGTGCACTGGGGACAGCTCTTAGATGGCAGGTGCACTGGGGACAGCTCTTAGATGGCAGGTGCACTGGAGACAGCTCTTAGATGGCAGGTGCACTGGGGACAGCTCTTAGATGACAGGTGCACTGGGGACAGCTCTTAGATGGCAGGTGCACTGGGGACAGCTCTTAGATGGCAGGTGCACTGGGGACAGCTCTTAGATGACAGGTGCACTGGGGACAGCTCTTAGATGACAGGTGCACTGGGGACAGCTCTTAGATGACAGGTGCACTGGGGACAGCTCTTAGATGACAGGTGCACTAGGGACAGCTCTTAGATGACAGGTGCACTGGGGACAGCTCTTAGATGACAGGTGCACTGGGGACAGCTCTTAGATGGCAGGTGCACTGGGGACAGCTCTTAGATGGCAAGTGCACTAGGGACAGCTCTTAGATGGCAGGTGGTCCTTCTGTAGCTCAGTTGGTAGAGCATGGCGCTTGTAACGCCAGGGTAGTGGGTTCGATCCCCGGGACCACCCATACGTAGAATGTATGCACACATGACTGTAAGTCGCTTTGGATAAAAGCGTCTGCTAAATGGCATATATTATTATATTATTATTATTATTATCTTAGATGGCAGGTGCACTAGGGACAGCTCTTAGATGACAGGTGCACTGGGGACAGCTCTTAGATGGCAGGTGCACTGGGGACAGCTCTTAGATGACAGGTGCACTGGGGACAGCTCTTAGATGGCAGGTGCACTGGGGACAGCTCTTAGATGGCAAGTGCACTAGGGACAGCTCTTAGATGACAGGTGCACTGGGGACAGCTCTTAGATGACAGGTGCACTGGGGACTGTTCTTAGATGTCAGGTGCACTGGGGACAGCTCTTAGATGACAGGTGCACTGGGGACAGCTCTTAGATGACAGGTGCACTGGGGACAGCTCTTAGATGACAGGTGCACTGGGGACAGCTCTTAGATGACAGGTGCACTGGGGACAGCTCTTAGATGACAGGTGCACTGGGGACAGCTCTTAGATGGCAGGTGCACTGGGGACAGCTCTTAGATGGCAGGTGCACTGGGGACAGCTCTTAGATGACAGGTGCACTGGGGACAGCTCTTAGATGACAGGTGCACTGGGGACAGCTCTTAGATGACAGGTGCACTGGGGACAGCTCTTAGATGGCAGGTGCACTGGCGACAGCTCTTAGATGGCAGGTGCACTGGGGACAGCTCTTAGAAAAGTTGCTCTTCATGAAAATACAGTTCAAGAGCGGTGTCCTTTCATCCCCAATCTTTTTTAAAGTCATAAAAAATGGTATATTTTATAATATCTTAAATGTGCACTTTGCCTCCCGAGTGTTATTACAGACCCGGGTTTGATCCCAGGCTGTGCCACAGCCGGCCGTGTTCGGGAGACCCATGAGGCAGTGCACATTTTGCCCAGCGTTGTCAGGGTTAGAGGAGGGTTTGTCCGGCCAGGATTTCCTTGTCCCATCGTGCTCTAGTGACTCCTTGTGGCGGGACAGGGGCCTGCAAGCTGACTTCGGTCACCAGCTGGACGGTGTTTCCTCCGACACATTGCTGCAGCTGGCTTCCGGGTTAAATGAGCAGTCTGTCAAGAAGCAGTGCGGCTTGGCAGGGTGGTGTTTTGGAGAACGCACAACTCTCGACCTTTACCCCTCCCGAGTCTGTACGGGAGTTGCAGCGATGGGACAATTGGGGAGAAAAAGGGGTAAAAGTACTAAAAGTGTTCACATATTTGAAAAAGTGCACTTAAATGAACATGTCGCATAGCAACAGCTCATTTAAAAACTACAGTAGCCTTCAGTGACTGAATTTTCCTTTAACCAAAGCCTTGTTTAGTTAGACCCAGTTCATTAAGAAGGGGTGAAGACTTCCCCTTGCAACAACTCCCACACCCACACAGGTAACCTCCCAGCCCCCCAGGCTGACCCCACCTGCCTCCTAGAAGCCCTGTGTTCCCGGTCAGAGATCCATTCTGCAGCATTTATCCCATTCTGTTTCTCCGTTTCACATTAACGTTTCATCTAGTAATTACGCAGACCAAACTGCTCCCACCGCACAAACCATGCTATTTCATTGTTACTCACAACGCTGAGGAACAAAGATAGAGAGAGGGAGTTGAAGAGGAGAGGAGAGGCGATGGGAGGAGAGGAGAGGAGCGGAGTGGAGATGCGATTGGGGGAGATAGGAGAGGGGATGGGAGGGGGTGGGATGGGAGGGGGTGGGATGAGAGGGGAGGGGAGAGGAGGAGAGGGGATGGAAGGAGATGGGAGGAGATGGTAGGAGAGGAGAGGGGAGTGGAAGGGAAGGGAAGAGAGGGGAGGGGAGAGGAGGGGAAGACAGGGGAGGGGAGGAGAGGGGAGCGGATGAGAGGGAAGGTGATGGGAAGAGAGGGGAGGAGAGGGGAGGGGAGGAGTGGGGAGGGGAGGAGAGGGGAAGAGAGGGAAGGTGATGGGAAGAGAGGGGAGGGGAGGAGAGGGGAAGAGAGGGGAGGGGAGGAGAGGGGAAGGGAGGAGAGGGGAGGAGAGGGGAGGGGAAGAGAGGGGGGGAGAGGAGGGAGGGGAGGGGCGGGGAGGGGAGGAGAGGGGAAGAGAGGGGAGGAGAGGGGAGGGGAAGAGAGGGGAGGAGAGGGGAGGGGAAGAGAGGGGAGGAGAGGGGAAGAGAGGGGAGGGGAGGAGAGGGAAGAGAGGGGAGGGGAGGGGAGGGGAAGAGAGGGAGGGGAGGAGAGGGGAAGAGAGGGGAGGGGAGGAGAGGGGAAGAGAGGAGAGGAGAGGGAAGGTGATGGGAAGAGAGGGGAAGAGAGGGGAGGGGAGGAGAGGGGAGGAGAGGGGAAGAGAGGGGAGGGGAGGAGAGGGGAAGAGAGGGGAAGAGAGGGGAGGGGAGGAGAGGGGAAGAGAGGGGAAGAGAGGGGAGGGGAGGGGAGGGGAGGAGAGGGGAAGAGAGGGGAGGAGAGGGGAAGAGGGGGGAGAGGGGAAGAGAGGGGAGGAGAGGGTTGGGGAAGAGAGGGGAAGAGAGGGGAGGGGAGGAGAAGGGAAGGGAGGAGAGGGAAGGGAAGGGAGGAGAGGGAAGGGAAGGGAGGAGAGGGAACGGAAGGGAGGAGAGGGAACGGAAGGGAGGAGAGGAGAGGGAAGGGAGGAGAGGGAAGGGAAGGGAGGAGAGGGATCGGAAGGGAGGAGAGGAGAGGGAAGGGAAGGGAGGAGAGGGAAGGGAAGGGAGGAGAGGGAAGGGAAGGGAGGAGAGGGAAGGGAAGGGAGGAGAGGGAACGGAAGGGAGGAGAGGGAAGGGAAGGGAGGAGAGGGAACGGAAGGGAGGAGAGGGAAGGGAAGGGAGGAGAGGGAAGGGAAGGGAGGAGAGGGAAGGGAAGGGAGGAGAGGAGAGGGAAGGGAAGGGAGGAGAGGGAAGGGAAGGGAAGGGAGGAGAGGGAAGGGAAGGGAAGGGAGGAGAGGGAAGGGAAGTGAGGAGAGGGAAGGGAAGGGAGGAGAGGGAACGGAAGGGAGGAGAGGAGAGGGAAGGGAGGAGAGGGAAGGGAGGAGAGGAGAGGGAAGGGAGGAGAGGGAAGGGAGGAGAGGGAAGGGAAGGGAAGGGAGGAGAGGGAAGGGAAGGGAAGGGAAGGGAGGAGAGGGAAGGGAAGGGAGGAGAGGGAAGGGAAGGGAAGGGAGGAGAGGGAAGGGAAGGGAGGAGAGGAGAGGGAAGGGAGGAGAGGAGAGGGAAGGGAAGGGAAGGGAAGGGAGGAGAGGAGAGGAGAGGAGAGGGAAGGGAAGGGAAGGGAAGGGAAGGGAAGGGAAGGGGAAGGGAAGGGGAAGGGAAGGGAAGGGAAGGGAGGAGAGGGAAGGGAAGGGAAGGGAAGGAAGGGAAGGGAAGGGAAGGGAAGGGAGGAGAGGGAAGGCCTCTACGTTACAACACCACCTATGTGTGCCTATATGTTGTATGACAGTCCTTTATTATTTTTTTCTGCCTGTTTTTACATTCAACTTCCTACATTTTGCAGCCTTGAATAATAAAACATGTTGATTCTCAAATCATGAAAGATTAATGTGTGAAGGATACATAATTAAGCAGTTTAATTCTAGGCATTCTGACGCATTCCTCGTTCAATTATTATTTTATTGGTTGAAGACAATAGGAGGAGACTAAAAAGATGAATCTGAGAACTGGAGCTCTGATGGGCAGATGCAACACTTCCCTTGTTTGTCTGTGTGTGACTGTGTGTGTGACTGTGTGTGTGACTGTGTGTGTGACTGTGTGTGTGACTGTGTGTGTGTGTGTGACTGTGTGTGACTGTGTGTGTGACTGTGTGTGTGACTGTGTGTGTGACTGTGTGTGTGACTGTGTGTGTGACTGTGTGTGACTGTGTGTGTGACTGTGTGTGTGACTGTGTGTGTGACTTTGTGAGTGACTGTGTGTGTGACTGTGTGTGTGACTTTGTGTGCATGTGTGTCAGTATGAGCTATAGTCTACAACTAGAGATAATGTATCTACACCCCCTACAAACTTCTGGACAGTGCTTTGGCATGACTCACAACATAGTTTCAGACTAGAAAACAATCAGCGTTTCAAGTCAAACTTGAACTTTGCTCTCCACATTCTTTTTGTAATGCAAAATGATATATTTTCCCAAAAATATTCACTGTACTACAAAGCCTTTCAAGGCTCCCTTTGAGAAAAGCCTTTGAACCTAACACAAGGCTCCCTTTGAGAAAAGCCTTGGAACCTAAAACAAGGCTCCCTTTGAGAAAAGCCTTGAACCTAAAACAAGGCTCCCTTTGAGAAAAGCCTTGGAACCTAAAACAAGGCTCCCTTTGAGAAAAGCCTTGGAACCTAAAAGAAGGCTCCCTTTGAGAAAAGCCTTGGAACCTAACACAAGTCTCCCTTTGAGAAAAGCCTTGGAACCTAACACAAGGCTCCAGTAGCTCATTAACTGTACCTCTTGTTTTAGCTGATGAATGGAAGCCATTATGCTATGAACAATAGCAGTCAGGAGGATGTATTACACACGGGGCGATAAAACTTCCATAAAACATCCAGAGCTTGCTAGTATATCTGCTGCACACTAACATTAGCAAACCAATTATTTTATTGCTGGGTGGTTTCTTTACTATGGCAACCACCCCTCCATAAGTCATTTCCTGGTTCCAACAGCTGGCCCTGCTACCTCAAGGGAAATATTTGCCCCAATTGAATCACTGTTTATCTCAAAGTTCCATTAGATATCTACACACACGCATGCACGTGCACACTCTGACCCCACCCCACCTGAATCCAGGTGAAAGCTATGATATCTTATTGATGCCTCTTAAGGATTGTATCCTTTTTTTACATTTTCACCTAAAATTACAAATCTAACTGCTTGTATTCAAGTGGTGTAAAGTAAAAATGCTTTAAAATACTACTTAAGTCGTTTTGAGGGGTATCTGCACTTTACTTTACTATTTATATTTTTCACAATTTTTACTTTTACTCCACTACATTCCTAAAGAAAATAATGTACTTTTTACTCTGTACATTTTCCCTTACGGCCAAAAGTACTCTTTACATTTAGAATGCTCAGCAGGGTAGGAAAATTGTCTAATTCACGCACTTATCAAGAAAACATCCCTGGTCATCCCTACTGCCTCTGACACAAGAAATTGTGTTGTCTGATTTGTTTAATATAAGACATTTTAAATTATTTATACTTTTACTTTTGGGACTTAAGTACTTTTAAAACCAAATACTCAAGTCGTATTTTACTGGGTGACTTTTACTTTTACTTGAGTCATTTTCTTTTCAGGAATCTTTACTTTTACTCAAGTATGAAAATTGGGTACTTGTTCCACCACTGCCTGTGGCTCAGGACCTGAAGCAAGGATATACATATTATTGATACCATTTGAAAGGAAACACTTTGAAATGTGTGGAAATGTTAAATGAATGTAGGAGAATATAAGACATTAGATCTGGTAAAAGATAATACAAACAAAAAACAAAACAATTTAAAAACATGTTTTTTCCCATGATCTTTGAAATGCAAGAGAAAGGCAAAACTTTCAGATATGAGTCTTGGTGAAATTGAGATTTTGGCCACCAGATGGCAGCAGTGTGTGTGCAAAGTTTCAGACTGATCCAGCTAAGAATTACATTACCGCATAATATTTTGTATCAAGTCTGCCAGGAGTTTGCCCAAATGTGCCGAATTGGTCAACTGATACATTTTCAAGTACATAATTATAGAGAAAATACATAAATGCTATGGTAGTAAACATTTAAGTTTACACACTCCCAGGAATGTCATACAGTAAGTGATGGATCATTGTGATGGATCATTGTGATGGATCATTGGCTTATACACTATTTTTCATTTTTTATTGTGACACAAACAACAACACAGAGTTACACATGGAATACACAAACGTACAGTCAAAAATACAATAGAAAAAAAGTATATATACAGTATGTGCAAATGGCGTTGAGGAGGTAAGGCAATAAATAGGCCAAAGTAGCGAAGTAATTACAATTTAGCAAATTAACACTGGAGTGATAGATGTGCAGATGATGATGTGCAAGTAGAAATATTGATGTGCAAATAAAAAACAATATGGGGATGAGGTAGGTAGATTAAATGGGCTATTTACAGATGGGCTGTGTTCAGCTGCAGCGATTGGTTAGCTGCTCAGATAGCTGATGTTTAAAGTTAGTGAGGGAGATATAAGTCTCCAACTTCAGCGATTTTTGCAATTCGCTCCAGTCATTGGCAGGGTTTTATGAGGGTTTGTTTGGCGGAGTTAGTGAAGGAGGCTTTGTTGCGAAATAGGAAGACGATTCAAGATTTAATTTTGGAGATGATGGAAGATGTTTAATTTGAACCTGGAAGGAGAGTTTACAGTCTAGCCAGACATCTAGGTATTTGTAGTTGTCCACATATTCCAAGTCAGAAACGTCCAAAGTAGTGATGCTAGTCGAGCGGGCGAGTGCGGGCAGCGATCGGTTGAAAAGCATTCATTTAGTTTTACTGTTGTATGGCATTGAAGCTCGTTTGGAGGTTTGTTAACACAGTGTTCAAAGAAGGGCCAGATGTATACAGAATGGTGTCGTCTGTGTAGAGGTGGATCAGGGAATCACCAGCAGCAAGAGCGACATCGTTGATATATACAGAGAAAAGAGTCGGCCCGAGAATTAAACCATGTGGTACCCCCATAGAGACTGCCAGAGTTCCAGACAACAGGCCCTCCGATTTGACACACTGAACTCTATCTCAGAAGTAGTTGGTGAACCAGGCGAGGCAGTCATTTGAGAAACCAAGGCTGTTGAGTCTGCCAATAAGAGTACAGTGATTGAGTCGAAAGCCTTTGCCAGGTCGATGAAGACCCGCTGCATGGTACACAGTACGATGGTGGTTATGATATGGTTTAGTACCTTGAGCGTGGCTGAGGTGCACCCGTGACCAGATCGGATAGCACAGCGGAGAAGGTACGGTGGGATTCGAAATGGTCGGTGATCTGTTTATTAACTCGGCTTTCGAAGACTTTAGAAAGGCAGGGCAGGATGGATATAGGTCATGTTTTGTACATCGAAGGATGGAATATCTAGCCACAATATAAGCACACCAATAATCTGAATATCACAGAATATTTACAACATGTTCAGGCTGGTAATCGAGTGATGGAATGTTTTCAAATGTTTAATATGACAGTTATACAACTTGTGTAATCCCACACTTCCAAGTTTCTCCTCTGCTGTGGCACGATCCATTGTGGAAAGTCATTATCATTTGTGACACAAAGGATATGTGTGTTTGTACTGTATGTCTGGATGTGAAAAGAGAGGCAGCATGTTTTGGACCTGGGAGTAGACCTGGAGACACAAGGAAGAAGGCCCTGGAAAGAGACATGGGGACTTGGAGACAAAGTGAGGGATGTCCTTGGAGGAGACATGGAGACACAAGGAAGAAGGCCCTGGAAAGAGACATGGGGACTTGGAGACAAAGTGAGGGATGTCCTTGGAGGAGACATGGAGACACAATGAAGAAGGCCGTGGAAGGAGATGTGGGGACATGGAGACACAGAGAGGGAGGTCCTGGGAGGAGATGTGGAGACACAGGGAAGAAGGCCCTGGAAGGAGATGTGGGGACATGGAGACACAGATAGGGAGGTCCTGGGAGGAGACATGGAGACACAGATAGGGAGGTCCTGGGAGGAGACATGGAGATACAGAGAATGAGGTCCTGGGAGGAGACATGGAGACACAAGGAAGAAGGCCGTGGAAGGAGATGTGGGGACATGGAGACACGGAGAGGGAGGTCCTGGAAGGAGATGTGGGGACATGGAGACACAGAGAGGGAGGTCCTGGGAGGAGACATGGAGATACAGATAGGGAGGTCCTGGGAGGAGACATGGAGACACAAGGAAGAAGGCCGTGGAAGGAGATGTGGGGACATGGAGACACGGAGAGGGAGGTCCTGGAAGGAGATGTGGGGACATGGAGACACAGAGAGGGAGGTCCTGGGAGGAGACATGGAGATACAGAGAATGAGGTCCTGGGAGGAGACATGGAGACACAAGGAAGAAGGCCGTGGAAGGAGATGTGGGGACATGGAGACACAGAGAGGGAGGTCCTGGAAGGAAATGTGGGGACATGGAGACACAGAGAGGGAGGTCCTGGGAGGAGACATGGAGATACAGAGAATGAGGTCCTGGGAGGAGACATGGAGACACAAGGAAGAAGGCCGTGGAAGGAGATGTGGGGACATGGAGACACGGAGAGGGAGGTCCTGGGAGGAGACATGGAGACATGGAGACACAGATAGGGAGGTCCTGGGAGGAGACATGGAGACACAGATAGGGAGGTCCTGGGAGGAGACATGGAGATACAGAGAATGAGGTCCTGGGAGGAGACATGGAGACACAAGGAAGAAGGCCGTGGAAGGAGATGTGGGGACATGGAGACACAGAGAGGGAGGTCCTGGAAGGAGATGTGGGGACATGGAGACACAGAGAGGGAGGTCCTGGGAGGAGACATGGAGATACAGAGAATGAGGTCCTGGGAGGAGACATGGAGACACAAGGAAGAAGGCCGTGGAAGGAGATGTGGGGACATGGAGACACAGAGAGGGAGGTCCTGGGAGGAGACATGGAGACATGGAGACACAGATAGGGAGGTCCTGGGAGGAGACATGGAGACACAGATAGGGAGGTCCTGGGAGGAGACATGGAGACACAGAGAGGGAGGTCCTGGGAGGAGACATGGAGACACAGATAGGGAGGTCCTGGGAGGAGACATGGAGACACAGAGAGGGAGGTCCTGGGAGGAGACATGGAGACACAGATAGGGAGGTCCTGGGAGGAGACATGGAGACACGGAGAGACAGAGAGGGAGGTCCTGACGTGGCTGCTGCTAGTCTACACAGACTCCTCTGCTTCCTCTTTAATCAGTAACCAGAGGAGGAGGGGGCGGGGCGGAAGGAGGGAGGGCGACTGGGGGTTAGGACCAGACTCCCCCAATTACATGTACTGTACAGTAACACATTATACACTGCTGACCAATACCTGACAAATACTGTACTGTAGAAACATTGTAGAACACAGATAATATCGTGTTTCGTATTCGTTCAGCTGACAGAGAGAGAGAGAGAGGTTGACAGAGAGAACATACAATGAAACAAAAGTCCATTTGAGTGATCGTGGCTTTGTGTCAACGTTTAGCACAGTGTAAAGATGTAATAACTGTCACTCATGCCTCCATCAAAAACAACATCTTCTTAACGTGATAATCAGAGAGAAGAGAGAACATCCTGACACAGATATGTCTCAAAGACCCACACCATTGTGTTTAGTCAAAGACAAACCCCATGGAAGAGATGTTCCAGTCATTTCGACTGGAGGACTCTAGATAGAGGTCTAAGATGCGGTGTGCTGCTGCATGTTGCTGAGACCATCAGTAGCCTAGAGGCAACATTTCCCTTGCAGTAATTAAGCCTTACATTATTAGGACTAAGGGTGTTTCCCTGGTAATGATCAACACTGTGTGAAAGCATCTCATCTAATACGACCATGTTTTAAGATCCTGCTGATTCCCCTACCTAAAAATAAACAAGACCCAAAAAATGACATTTCAAATTACATGTTGAATCTTATCCTGTCGTGCAAAATGGACAATCATACACTAAAGCTGTTTCACATGAACAACTCAAACTATCTCACTAGTAATCTTGTAAATTGGGGCAACGAGAGACACCACATTTGAAATATAAAACTCCCCCACACCACAACTCCAGCCCAACCCCCAACCCCCCCATCCTTCCATGTTGGCAGACAGTGGCAGAGGATAGGATGCATGGGATTACTCCCCGTGAGGGACTGACATGTTTCAGCTCTCCCTTTTCAGGTAAAAGTCTGTTAAACTGGGTCAACATGCATGATACTGGAAGGAGAATGAATACCAAAGTACTGCAGTACAGAGACAGTGAGGTGGGGGATCCAGAACTGGATCTGTAGTACAGAGACAGTGAGGTTTGGGATCCAGAACTGGATCTGTAGTACAGAGACAGTGAGGTGGGGGATCCAGAACTGGATCTGTAGTACAGAGACAGTGAGGTGGGGGATCCAGAACTGGATCTGCAGTACAGAGACAGTGAGGTGGGGGATCCAGAACTGGATCTGTATCTGACAGTGAGGTGGGGGGGGGGATCAGAACTGGATCTGTAGTGAGACAGTGGGGGGATCCAGAACTGGATCTGTAGTACAGAGACAGTGAGGTGGGGGATCCAGAACTGGATCTGTAGTACAGAGACAGTGAGGTGGGGATCCAGAACTGGATCTGTAGTACAGAGACAGTGAGGTGGGGGATCCAGAACTGGATCTGTAGTACAGAGACATTGAGGTGGGGGATCCAGAACTGGATCTGTAGTACAGAGACAGTGAGGTGGGGGATCCAGAACTGGATCTGTAGTACAGAGACAGTGAGGTGGGGGATCCAGAACTGGATCTGTAGTACAGAGACAGTGAGGTGGGGGATCCAGAACTGGATCTGTAGTGGGGGACAGAACTGACTGTAGTAGTGAGGTGGGGGATCCAGAACTGGATCTGTAGTACAGAGACAGTGAGGTGGGGGATCCAGAACTGGATCTGTAGTACAGAGACAGTGAGGTGGGGGATCCAGAACTGGATCTGTAGTACAGAGACAGTGAGGTGGGGGATCCAGAACTGGATCTGTAGTACAGAGACAGTGAGGTGGGGGATCCAGAACTGGATCTGTAGTACAGAGACAGTGAGGTGGGGGATCCAGAACTGGATCTGTAGTACTGACAGTAAGGTGGGGGATCCAGAACTGGATCTGTAGTACAGAGACAGTGAGGTGGGGGATCCAGAACTGGATCTGTAGTACAGAGACAGTGAGGTGGGGGATCCAGAACTGGATCTGTAGTACAGAGACAGTGAGGTGGGGGATCCAGAACTGGATCTGTAGTACAGAGACAGTGAGGTGGGGGATCCAGAACTGGATCTGTAGTACAGAGACAGTGAGGTGGGGGATCCAGAACTGGATCTGTAGTACAGAGACAGTGAGGTGGGGGATCCAGAACTGGATCTGTAGTACAGAGACAGTGAGGTGGGGGATCCAGAACTGGATCTGTAGTACTGACAGTAAGGTGGGGGATCCAGAACTGGATCTGTAGTACAGAGACAGTGAGGTGGGGGATCCAGAACTGGATCTGTAGTACAGAGACAGTGAGGTGGGGGATCCAGAACTGGATCTGTAGTACTGACAGTGAGGTGAGTGATCCAGAACTGGATCTGTAGTACTGACAGTGAGGTGGGGGATCCAGAACTGGATCTGTAGTACTGACAGTGAGGTGGGGGATCCAGAACTGGATCTGTAGTACTGACAGTGAGGTGGGGGATCCAGAACTGGATCTGTAGTACAGAGACAGTGAGGTGGGGGGATCCAGAACTGGATCTGTAGTACAGAGACAGTGAGGTGGGGGATCCAGAACTGGATCTGTAGTACAGAGACAGTGAGGTGGGGGATCCAGAACTGGATCTGTAGTACTGACAGTGAGGTGGGGGAGCCAGAACTGGATCTGTAGTACAGAGACAGTGAGGTGGGGGATCCAGAACTGGATCTGTAGTACAGAGACAGTGAGGTGGGGGATCCAGAACTGGATCTGTAGTACAGAGACAGTGAGGTGGGGGATCCAGAACTGGATCTGTAGTACAGAGACAGTGAGGTGGGGGATCCAGAACTGGATCTGTAGTACAGAGACAGTGAGGTGGGGGATCCAGAACTGGATCTGTAGTACAGAGACAGTGAGATGGGGGATCCAGAACTGGATCTGTAGTACAGAGACAGTGAGGTGGGGGATCCAGAACTGGATCTGTAGTACTGACAGTGAGGTGGGGGATCCAGAACTGGATCTGTAGTACAGAGACAGTGAGGTGGGGGATCCAGAACTGGATCTGTAGTACAGAGACAGACAGTGAGGTGGGGGATCCAGAACTGGATCTGTAGTACTGACAGTGAGGTGGGGATCCAGAACTGGATCTGTAGTACAGACAGTGAGGTGGGGGATCCAGAACTGGATCTGTAGTACTGACAGTGAGGTGGGGGATCCAGAACTGGATCTGTAGTACTGACAGTGAGGTGGGGGATCCAGAACTGGATCTGTAGTACAGAGACAGTGAGGTGGGGGATCCAGAACTGGATCTGTAGTACAGAGACAGTGAGATGGGGGATCCAGAACTGGATCTGTAGTACAGAGACAGTGAGGTGGGGGATCCAGAACTGGATCTGTAGTACTGACAGTGAGGTGGGGGATCCAGAACTGGATCTGTAGTACAGAGACAGTGAGGTGGGGGATCCAGAACTGGATCTGTAGTACAGAGACAGTGAGGTGGGGGATCCAGAACTGGATCTGTAGTACTGACAGTGAGGTGAGTGATCCAGAACTGGATCTGTAGTACTGACAGTGAGGTGGGGGATCCAGAACTGGATCTGTAGTACTGACAGTGAGGTGGGGGATCCAGAACTGGATCTGTAGTACTGACAGTGAGGTGGGGGATCCAGAACTGGATCTGTAGTACTGACAGTGAGGTGGGGGATCCAGAACTGGATCTGTAGTACAGAGACAGTGAGGTGGGGGATCCAGAACTGGATCTGTAGTACTGACAGTGAGGTGGGGGATCCAGAACTGGATCTGCAGTACAGAGACAGTGAGGTGGGGGATCCAGCACTGGATCTGCAGTACAGAGACAGTGAGGTGGGGGATCCAGAACTGGATCTGTAGTACTGACAGTGAGGTGGGGGATCCAGAACTGGATCTGTAGTACAGAGACAGTGAGGTGGGGGATCCAGAACTGGATCTGTAGTACAGAGACAGTGAGGTGGGGGATCCAGAACTGGATCTGTAGTACAGAGACAGTGAGGTGGGGGATCCAGAACTGGATCTGTAGTACAGAGACAGTGAGGTGGGGGATCCAGAACTGGATCTGTAGTACAGAGACAGTGAGGTGGGGGATCCAGAACTGGATCTGTAGTACAGAGACAGTGAGGTGGGGGATCCAGAACTGGATCTGTAGTACTGACAGTGAGGTGGGGGATCCAGAACTGGATCTGTAGTACAGAGACAGTGAGGTGGGGGATCCAGAACTGGATCTGTAGTACAGAGACAGTGAGGTGGGGGATCCAGAACTGGATCTGTAGTACAGAGACAGTGAGGTGGGGGATCCAGAACTGGATCTGTAGTACAGAGACAGTGAGGTGGGGGATCCAGAACTGGATCTGTAGTACTGACAGTGAGGTGGGGGATCCAGAACTGGATCTGTAGTACAGAGACAGTGAGGTGGGGGATCCAGAACTGGATCTGTAGTACTGACAGTGAGGTGGGGGATCCAGAACTGGATCTGTAGTACAGAGACAGTGAGGTGGGGGATCCAGAACAGGATATGTAGTACTGACAGTGAGGTGGGGGATCCAGAACTGGATCTGCAGTACAGAGACAGTGAGGTGGGGGATCCAGAACTGGATCTGTAGTACTGACAGTGAGGTGAGTGATCCAGAACTGGATCTGTAGTACTGACAGTGAGGTGGGGGATCCAGAACTGGATCTGCAGTACTGACAGTGATGTGGGGGATCCAGAACTGGATCTGTAGTACTGACAGTGAGGTGGGGGATCCAGAACTGGATCTGTAGTACTGACAGTGAGGTGGGGGATCCAGAACTGGATCTGTAGTACTGACAGTGAGGTGGGGGATCCAGAACTGGATCTGTAGTACTGACAGTGAGGTGGGGGATCCAGAACTGGATCTGTAGTACTGACAGTGAGGTGGGGGATCCAGAACTGGATCTGTAGTACTGACAGTGAGGTGGGGGATCCAGAACTGGATCTGTAGTACTGACAGTGAGGTGGGGATCCAGAACTGGATCTGTAGTACTGACAGTGATGTGGGGGATCCAGAACTGGATCTGTAGTACTGACAGTGAGGTGGGGGATCCAGAACTGGATCTGTAGTACTGACAGTGAGGTGGGGGATCCAGAACTGGATCTGTAGTACTGACAGTGAGGTGGGGGATCCAGAACTGGATCTGTAGTACTGACAGTGAGGTGGGGGATCCAGAACTGGATCTGTAGTACTGACAGTGAGGTGGGGGATCCAGAACTGGATCTGTAGTACTGACAGTGAGGTGGGGGATCCAGAACTGGATCTGTAGTACTGACAGTGAGGTGGGGGATCCAGAATTTATGGAAAAGAGGAGGCAGATTAGCTACCTGGTGCCCGTGAGCTCAGTGGGGGCTGGTGGGGGGGGCCTCTGCAATTTATTATCCTCCGGCAATTAACAGAGAAATGCCGTGGGCTCCTTGATTATGGGATGTTTAAAAATGAAAGAGATAAGAGAGTGAGGCTGAGCCCCCAGATGCCCTTCCTCTGGTAGGCAGTAGGAACTGTCTGCAGGCGGGGGAGATAGCAGCAGCACCAATAGTCTTTCCCAGTCAGACAAGTTGAGCCCAGCCAGACAGCCCTGCACCGATCCACTGGTGATAAAAGCTGTCAATCAGGCCCCGTCCTTGATTAATAACATGGACGTGGACGTTAAGGAGAGATGAGATCAAATGGGAGAACTAATGGGAGGGGAACAGAGGATTAATGGGGAGAGAGCATTGTCTCACATCAGATGGCGTCACACACACCCTCGACGCTCGTCCCTAAACCGATCCGTTTCAGGCGGCAGTCACCTGAGACAATGGAGGGAGAGATGGAATAGGACTCAGTCTCAGCTAACGGCAAGTCCACAGGAAGAAACAAGGCAACTTGTTCAATCCTATCAGGAAGGTGAGTGGTCTCTATGAATCAGAAGTTTTGATTGGCTGGCTTGCCCTGGTCATGTTTGCTTTGGGTCAAGGTCAGAGAGGAGTCTGTCAGTGTCTCATGGCTCCGTTCAGACAGTCTGATGAGGGATCTGTCAGTGTCTCATGGCTCCGTTCAGACAGTCTGATGAGGGATCTGGCAGTGTCTCATGGCTCCGTTCAGACAGTCTGATGAGGGATCTGGCAGTGTCTCATGGCTCCATTCAGACAGTCTGATGAGGGATCTGGCAGTGTGTCATGGCTCCGTTCAGACAGTCTGATGAGGGATCTGAAGTGTGTCATGGCTCCGTTCAGACAGTCTGATGAGGATCTGGCAGTGTCTCATGGCTCCGTTCAGACAGTCTGATGAGGGATCTGGTCAGTGTCTCATGGCCTCATCTGATGGGGATCTGTCAGTGTCTCATGGCTCCGTTCAGACAGTCTGATGAGGGATCTGTCAGTGTCTCATGGCCCGTCTCTGATGAGGGATCTGTCAGTGTGTCATGGCAGACAGTCTGATGAGGGATCTGTCAGTGTCTCATGGCTCCGTTCAGACAGTCTGATGAGGGATCTGTCAGTGTCTCATGGCTCCGTTCAGACAGTCTGATGAGGGATCTGTCAGTGTGTCATGGCTCCGTTCAGACAGTCTGATGAGGGATCTGTCAGTGTGTCAGGCTGTCTCAGTCTGGAGGGATCTGACAGTGTCTCATGTTCTGGCAGTGTGTCATGGCTCCGTTCAGACAGTCTGATGAGGGATCTGACAGTGTGTCATGGCTCCATTCAGACAGTCTGATGAGGGATCTGTCAGTGTCTCATGGCTCCGTTCAGACAGTCTGATGAGGGATCTGTCAGTGTGTCATGGCTCCGTTCAGACAGTCTGATGAGGGATCTGGCAGTGTCTCATGGCTCCGTTCAGACAGTCTGATGAGGGATCTGATGGCTCCGTTCAGACAGTCTGATGAGGGATCTGGCAGTGTCTCATGGCTCCGTTCAGACAGTCTGATGAGGGATCTGTCAGTGTCTCTGGCATGGCATGGCTCCGTTCAGACAGTCTGATGAGGGATCTGTCAGTGTCTCATGGCTCCGTTCAGACAGTCTGAGAGGGATCTGGCAGTCTGATCTGAGAGGATCTGTCAGTGTCTCATGGCTCCGTTCAGACAGTCTGATGAGGGATCTGGCAGTGTCTCATGGCTCATGGAGGGATCTGTCCGTTCAGACAGTCTGATGAGGGATCTGTCAGTGTCTCATGGCTCCGTTCAGACAGTCTGATGAGGGATCTGTCAGTGTGTCATGGCTCCGTTCAGACAGTCTGATGAGGGATCTGACAGTGTCTCATGGCTCCGTTCAGACAGTCTGATGAGGGATCTGTCAGTGTCTCATGGCTCCGTTCAGACAGTCTGATGAGGGATCTGTCAGTGTGTCATGGCTCCGTTCAGACAGTCTGATGAGGGATCTGGCAGTGTCTCATGGCTCCGTTCAGACAGTCTGATGAGGGATCTGTCAGTGTCTCATGGCTCCGTTCAGACAGTCTGATGAGGGATCTGGCAGTGTCTCATGGCTCCGTTCAGACAGTCTGATGAGGGATCTGGCAGTGTCTCATGGCTCCGTTCAGACAGTCTGATGAGGGATCTGGCAGTGTCTCATGGCTCTGTTCGTCTGATGAGGAGTCTGTCAGACAGTCTGATGAGGGATCTGTCAGTGTCTCATGGCTCCGATGAGGGGCATCTGGCAGAGACAGTCTGATGAGGGATCTGGCAGTGTGTCATGGGGATCTCAGTGTCTCAGACAGTCTGATGAGGGATCTGGCAGTGTCTCATGGCTCCGTTCAGACAGTCTGATGAGGGATCTGGCAGTGTCTCATGGCTCCGTTCAGACAGTCTGATGAGGGATCTGGCAGTGTCTCATGGCCCGTCTCTGATGAGGGATCTGTCAGTGTGTCATGGGTCTGTTCAGACAGTCTGATGAGGGATCTGGCAGTGTCATGGCTCCGTTCAGACAGTCTGATGAGGGATCTGGCAGTGTCTCATGGCCCGTTCAGACAGTCTGATGAGGGGATCTGGCAGTGTCTCATGGCTCCGTTCAGACAGTCTGATGAGGGATCTGGCAGTGTCTCATGGCTCCGTTCAGACAGTCTGATGAGGGATCTGGCAGTGTCTCATGGCTCCGTTCAGACAGTCTGATGAGGGATCTGACAGTGTCTCATGGCTCCGTTCAGACAGTCTGACAGTCTGAGACAGTCTGAAGAGGGATCTGTCAGTGTCTCATGGCTCCGTTCAGACAGTCTGATGAGGGATCTGACAGTGTCTCATGGCTCCGTTCAGACAGTCTGATGAGGGATCTGGCAGTGTCTCATGGCTCCGTTCAGACAGTCTGATGAGGGATCTGGCAGTGTGTGTGCCCCATGCCCTTAGCTGTCATATCAGTCTATTTTTCTACATCCTGACTCTAGGGATTTCAAACTGTACTGTAGTGCAATGTGAAAGATGGATGACCAAAGGGGGCCAGTCCAAGTATGTGTCACATGCAATAACACTATCCGCTGTCTACCCACACAACTTGTAGTGACGGAGTGAGATCAAAGGATTTCAAAGCATGAAGTATTGACATTTAAACATGTTGATTCATACCCTGATCATAGACACATTGGCACTCCAAACACACACAGCCGCACCAACAAAATATCTAAGTCTTTAAAGCAGGAATTGTTTTACCTCAGTTGCACCTTGATTCCTATTCACCAACTGTCCTTGAAAACTGGTCTTCCAGTTGGAAGGAACACACATGGGACGAATCCACTCTCCGTCTCTAACCCACTCTCTACAGAGTAACGCAGTTTACAGTTAACCCCAATGACCCCAGCTAATTATGTTGAACATTTTAATGTCTGCTGCTGATTGAGATAAAGCCAGAACTGTCTGTCTTTTCCAGTCTCCTGCTGTCTACCTCGTCCCCTCTGGAGACAATTTCTCAGGCTAGGGAATAAGGGAAGATAAAGGCCAAGCGAGCACAGAGCTCTCTCTAATCAGAGCAGCAGTGTTTGAGGGGCTGGGGTGACGGGCTGGGGCTGGGTTGACGTGGGGAAGCTCTCTCTCTCTCCTCTCTCTCTCACTCTCTCTCTCTCTCTCTCTCTCTCTCTCTCTCTCTCTCTCCAAGCAGAGCGGAGCACCGCCAGATTAAACAGTCTGTGATTGGGATCAGGAGTTTGATGCTGAGTGTAAGAAAAAACAGAGAAAGGGACGTCAGCCCTCAGAGGGACTGTGTTTGGGGAGGGGATGGGGGGGGGTACAGTAGAGTCCCAGTAGAGACACTGTGAAGCTGGTCAAAGAGCCCCAGTAGAGACACTGTGAAGCAGGTCAGAGAGTCCCAGTAGAGACACTGTGAAGCAGGTCAGAGAGTCCCAGTAGAGACACTGTGAAGCAGGTCAGAGAGCCCCAGTAGAGACACTGTGAAGCAGGTCAGAGTGAGTCCCAGTAGAGACACTGTGAAGCAGGTCAGAGATCCCCAGTAGAGACACTGGGAAGCTGGTCAAAGAGCCCCAGTAGAGACACTGTGAAGCAGGTCAGAGAGCCCCAGTAGAGACACTGTGAAGCAGGTCAGAGAGCCCCAGTAGAGACACTGTGAAGCAGGTCAGAGAGCCCCAGTAGAGACACTGTGAAGCAGGTCAGAGAGCCCCAGTAGAGACACTGTGAAGCAGGTCAGAGAGCCCCAGTAGAGACACTGTGAAGCAGGTCAGAGAGAGCCCCAGTAGAGACACTGTGAAGCAGGTCAGAGTGAGTCCCAGTAGAGACACTGTGAAGCAGGTCAGAGAGAGCCCCAGTAGAGACACTGTGAAGCAGGTCAGAGAGCCCCAGTAGAGACACTGTGAAGCAGGTCAGAGAGAGCCCCAGTAGAGACACTGTGAAGCAGGTCAGAGTGAGTCCCAGTAGAGACACTGGGAAGCAGGTCAAAGAGCCCCAGTAGAGACACTGTGAAGCAGGTCAGAGAGGCCCAGTAGAGACACTGTGAAGCAGGTCTGAGTGAGCCCCAGTAGAGACACTGTGAAGCAGGTCAGAGAGCCCCAGTAGAGACACTGTGAAGCAGGTCAGAGTGAGTCCCAGTAGAGACACTGTGAAGCAGGTCAGAGTGAGTCCCAGTAGAGACACTGTGAAGCAGGTCAGAGTGAGCCCCAGTAGAGACACTGTGAAGCAGGTCAGAGTGAGCCCCAGTAGAGACACTGTGAAGCAGGTCAGAGAGAGTCCCAGTAGAGACACTGGGAAGCAGGTCAGAGAGAGCCCCAGTAGAGACACTGTGAAGCAGGTCAGAGAGAGTCCCAGTAGAGACACGTGTATTTAATCCCTATTTTGGTGTCAGACATGTACATGTTCACCAAACTTCAAACAATATTTACATTAAAGTGAAACAGGGGAAGGTCATAGGAAAAGCCATTAGGAAGTGACTGTAGAGAAAGTCACAGGAAGAGCCTTTAGAGGTCATAGGAAGTGACTTCAGAGAAGGTCATAGGAAGAGCCTTTAGAGAAGGTCACATGAAGTGACTGTAGAGAAAGTCACAGGAAGAGCCTTTAGAGGTCATAGGAAGTGACTGTAGAGAAAGTCACAGGAAGAGCCTTTAGAGAAGGTCACATGAAGTGACTTCAGAGAAGGTCATATGAAGAGCCTTTAGAGAAGGTTACAGGATGTGACATTAGAGAGGGTCATAGGAAGTGTCTTTAGAGAAGGTCATGGGACGAGCATTTCGAGGTGGTCACAGGAAGAGCCTTTAGAGAAGGTCACGGGAAGTGTCTTTAGAGAAGGTCATGGGACAAGCATTTCGAGAAGGTCATAGGAAGAGCCTTTAGCGAAGGCCATAGGAAGTGTCTTTAGAGAAGGTCATGGGAAGAGCCTTTAGAGAAGGTCATAGGAAGAGCCTTTAGAAAAAGTCATAGGAAGAGCCTTTAGAGAAGGTCATATGAAGTGTTGTTAAAGGTCATAGGAAGAGCCTTTAGATAAAGGTCATAGGAAAAGCCTTTAGAAAAGGTCATAGGAAAAGCCTTTAGAAAAGGTCATAGGAAAAAGCCTTTAGAAAAGGTCATAGGAAAAGCCTTTAGAGAAGCTCATGGGAAGCGCCTTTAGAGAAGGTCATGGGAAGCGCCTTTAGAGAAGGTCATATGAAGTGCTGTTAAAGGTCATAGGAAGAGCCTATAGATAAAGGTCATAGGAAAAGCCTTTAGAAAAGGTCATAGGAAGAGCCTTTAGATTAAGTCATAGGAAGAGCCTTTAGATAAAGGTCATAGGAAGAGCCTTTAGAGAAGGTCATGGGAAGCGCCTTTAGAGAAGGTCATATGAAGTGCTGTTAAAGGTCATAGGAAGAGCCTATAGAGGAGGACATATAAGGAAATAGAGTATACTACATTTATGGTCACTGCAGTTCCTGTAGCATGGCATGTTTAATCGGAATTAACTATTCATATACCTAGCGACCTAAAGCTACTGCAGCATAATCAGGAATAACAATAGAATGGGAGATATGCAGAGCTGAAAAGCAGGGGAATTGCAGTAGAGATACACTGACCAATAGGGTAACAGTGGTCAGTGGGTTAGGGGATTTACAGTAGAGAGAGACTGACCAATAGGGTAACAGTGGTCAGTGGGTTAGGGGATTTACAGTAGAGAGAGACTGACCAATAGGGTAACAGTGGTCAGTGGGTCAGGGGATTTACAGTAGAGAGAGACTGACCAATAGGGTAACAGTGGTCAGTGGGTCAGGGCATTTACAGTAGAGAGAGACTGACCAATAGGGTAACAGTGGTCAGTGGGTCAGGGGATTTACAGTAGAGAGAGACTGACCAATAGGGTAACAGTGGTCAGTGGGTCAGGGCATTTACAGTAGAGAGAGACTGACCAATAGGGTAACAGTGGTCAGTGGGTCAGGGGATTTACAGTAGAGAGAGACTGACCAATAGGGTAACAGTGGTCAGTGGGTCAGGGGATTTACAGTAGAGAGAGACTGACCAATAGGGTAACATTGGCTGGTGGGTCAGGGGATTTACAGTAGAGAGAGACTGACCAATAGGGTAACATTGGCTGGTGGGTCAGGGGATTTACAGCAGAGAGAGACTGACCAATAGGGTAACAGTGGCTGGTGGGTGTGTAAAAGAACAGTAAGTACAGTATAAAAGCCTATAGTGAGCACCACTATAACACACAATGAAATATTAATCTGTGATGATGCTGACCTATTTAGTGTTAAACCTTCCCCACTCACTCTCTGGTCAGCCACTGCCTTCCACTGGGATGTATGGAGAATGGCCTCTCATACTGGCTGTATCCCAAGTGAATCACTCTTTCACAGCATTGTATTCCCTGGCCTATTGTATGCTGCAATACTACAGTGCATTGGGAAAACATAGAATAACTCACACAGCGATTGGAATCTCAAGGTTCCACATACATCTTTATCATATTCATTTATATTAGTTCCTACGTGCTGTAAAATGTAATTCCACAGAATATGACACATATGACTGACTGCGGTACTTCACCATATTACTATATAACACGGCATGCCACTATACATGTCCTACTTCACAGTAAAGTGGAGCGCCATCTCAGTCACCTGTGGTACTAAACGGTTCACTTACATCCCCGTTCCTTCATCTGCTCATTTGTCCTCTCAGCTGCTGTTGTACAGTAAGCTGTCACTGAGCAGCACAAATTGGTATCGTGTGTGATCCTTCCGTACTTGATGAAATTATCTTCATTATTCGGAACACTGTTCCAGTTTGCTAATTGCATGTTGCCTCATTACCAACGCACTGATTGCAAAAATATTTAGTCGCCATCAATGAACCGAAGCGGCGTTCTCCGTACTACATTATCCAAGTTGTCTAGGATAGTGCTGGAGGAACTTGGCTCTTTTTCAAAACACAGAGTAATGGCAGGACAAATGAGACAATCAGAGTTGTTTCTTGCCGTGCACAATGCCAGTCAGCAGCTTTTTGTACAGAACTGAGATTGCAGCTCTGCAGTTTTGACTCTGAGGTTGTTTGCAGCATAACGGTAACACCTCTCCTGAGCTGGTCTTCATAAGCTGTGACAGTTTCCTGCAGCTTTCCACGGCACCTTGGAGACCCCGATTAGCCATGCAAGAGTACTGGAGCAGCAGCTTCAACCTTCAGTGATTCTGCACTAACTGAGGGGAGCTTCCATGCCTATTTCCCTTTTATCAGCAGGGAGCTTCCATCCTTATTTCCCTTTCATCAGCAGGGAGCTTCCATCCTTATTTCCCTTTTATCAGCAGGGAGCTTCCATGCTTATTTCCCTTTCATCAGCAGGGAGCTTCCATCCTTATTTCCCTTTCATCAGCAGGGAGCTTCCATCCTTATTTCCCTTTCATCAGCAGGGAGCTTCCATGCCTATTTCCCTTTCATCAGCATGGAGCTTCCATCCTTATTTCCCTTTCATCAGCAGGGAGCTTCCTTGCCTATTTCCCTTTCATCAGCATGGAGCTTCCCTTTCATCAGCATTGAGCTTCCATCCTTATTTCCCTTTCATCAGCAGGGAGCTTCCTTGCCTATTTCCCTTTCATCAGCATGGAGCTTCCATCCTTATTTCCCTTTCATCAGCAGGGAGCTTCCATCCTTATTTCCCTTTCATCAGCATGGAGCTTCCATGCTTATTTCCCTTTCATCAGCAGGGAGCTTCCTTGCCTATTTCCCTTTCATCAGCATGGAGCTTCCATCCTTATTTCCCTTTCATCAGCAGGGAGCTTCCATCCTTATTTCCCTTTCATCAGCAGGGAGCTTCCATCCTTATTTCCCTTTCATCAGCAGGGAGCTTCCATGCTTATTTCCCTTTCATCAGCAGGGAGCTTCCATGCTTATTTCCCTTGCATCAGCAGGTATGAGTCAGGCCCTTGCCAGCTAACCATAGTCAGGACCTCAGGACCTTCACACTATCACTTAACTATTGTACGTGTTCTGACTCAAACACCATGTCTGTCTTTAAAAACAGAAGCCTTTGAAGTCCTGTTCGTGTCAGTCATTATCTGTGTCCTGTATGAGACTTCAACTTCACAACCTTGTCCCTCTAAGCCAGACTGTGCCGCAGCACAGTAGTCCCTATGGGCCACAGACAGTATACATAACCACATGTGTATAACTAGGTACTTGGTTGAACTATGACCTCCTGTATTTCACTTATGCAAAGCATAAGGAAGAAAAATAATAATGACATGTTTTTGCTTTATTTAATTATCATCTGCACTAATCAGGAACTCCGTGATATTCTACTTCAAGATTGTTTCTCAGAACAGTTTTTTTTTTTTTTTACAAAACCTTGAGGTATGTCTTTATTGTATATTACTGCAACACAATTAGTCCACACAGTACTTGGTATATCAAAATATCCCCATCTCTGTTCAGTAGACACATGGATCTGGGGGATAGAAGCTGCATGGAACCAGACAGTCATTCCTCTCAGCCATCTGCATATCCCTCTGAGATTAGTCTGGCTCCACATTCACAAGGACAGAAAAAGAAACAAACACATTGAGAACCCAAACAAAGCTCATTCGCCCAGATTCTCCATTTGAATAATCCCAGGCTCTCTCTCCTGAACCGTTTCTCTGTGGCGCTGCAAGTCTCTCATTTCACTTGGCCAGATGTCAAGGTTTAATAGACTACTTTGTGAATGAATGAAGAGATTAGGGCACTATCTGTTTTGGCAACATAGGCCTGCAGTATCTGTTCTGCAGTTTCTTCTTTAATTGAAAAGGGAATTTGTCCTTCCAAGAGGTGTTTTGCTGACTGCTTGGTGCCTAGGCTCTAATACCCTTAAAAACAGCTTGCAGTTGCATGTTCTTATCATGGCAGCGATGCGCTGGTGCTGATACTTAAATAAGATTTCATCCCCAGCTCCATGGATTAGAGCAGTGAAAAGATTCAACTGTCACACATTATCTTCCCCACACGTGAGAGAGAGAGAGAGAGAGATGATGGGGAAAACATGCCTTTAAGACTGTGATATGTCTGTTAGTCTTACCTCTCTCCCTCTACCTCTGTCTGTCTCTCTCTCCCTCTGTCTGTCTCTCTCTCCCTCTGTCTGTCTCTCTCCCTCTGTCTGTCTCTCTCTCCCTCTGTCTGTCTCTCTCTCCCTCTGTCTGTCTCTCTCCCTCTGTCTGTCTCTCTCTCCCTCTGTCTCTCTCCCTCTGTCTGTCTCTCTCCCTCTGTCTGTCTCTCTCTCCCTCTGTCTGTCTCTCTCTCCCTCTGTCTGTCTCTCTCCCTCTGTCTGTCTCTCTCTCCCTCTGTCTGTCTCTCTCTCCCTCTGTCTGTCTCTCTCCCTCTGTCTGTCTCTCTCCCTCTGTCTGTCTCTCTCCCTCTGTCTGTCTCTCTCTCCCTCTGTCTGTCTCTCTCTCCCTCAGTCTGTCTCTCTACCTCTGTCTGTCTCTCTCCCTCTGTCTGTCTCTCTCTCCCTCAGTCTGTCTCTCTACCTCTGTCTGTCTCTCTCCCTCTGTCTGTCTCTCTCCCTCTGTCTGTCTCTCTCCCTCGGTCTGTCTCTCTCCCTCTGTCCGTCTCTCTCCCTCTGTCTGTCTCTCTCCCTCTGTCTGTCTCTCTCCCTCTGTCTGTCTCTCTCCCTCTGTCTGTCTCTCTCCCTCGGTCTGTCTCTCTCCCTATGTCTGTCTCTCTCCCTATGTCTGTCTCTCTCCCTCTGTCTGTCTCTCTCCCTCTGTCTGTCTCTCTCCCTCTGTCTGTCTCTCTCTCCCTCTGTCTGTCTCTCTCTCCCTCTGTCTGTCTCTCTCCCTCTGTCTGTCTCTCTCTCCCTATGTCTGTCTCTCTCCCTCTGTCTGTCTCTCTCCCTCTGTCTGTCTCTCTCCCTCTGTCTGTCTCTCTCTCCCTCAGTCTGTCTCTCTCCCTCTGTCTGTCTCTCTCCCTCTGTCTGTCTCTCTCCCTCTGTCTGTCTCTCTCCCTCGGTCTGTCTCTCACCCTCTGTCCGTCTCTCTCCCTCTGTCTGTCTCTCTCCCTCTGTCTGTCTCTCTCCCTCGGTCTGTCTCTCTCCCTATGTCTGTCTCTCTCCCTCTGTCTGTCTCTCTCCCTCTGTCTGTCTCCCTCTGTCTGTCTCTCTCCCTCTGTCTGTCTCTCTCCCTCGGTCTGTCTCTCTCCCTCAGTCTGTCTCTCTCCCTCTATGTCTGTCTCTCTCCCTCTGTCTGTCTCTCTCCCTATGTCTGTCTCTCTCCCTCTGTCTGTCTCTCTCCCTCTGTCTGTCTCTCTCCCTCGGTCTGTCTCTCTCCCTATGTCTGTCTCTCTCCCTCAGTCTGTCTTTCTCTCCCTCTGTCTGTCTCTCTCCTGTCTCTCAGTCTGTCTCTCTCCTCTGTCTGTCTCTCTCCCTCTGTCTGTCTCTCTCCCTATGTCTCTGTCTGTCTCTCTCCCTCTGTCTGTCTCTCTCCTCGTCTGTCTCTCCCTCTGTCTGTCTCTCTCCTATGTCTGTCTCTCTCCCTCTGTCTGTTTCTCTCCCTCAGTCTGTCTCTCTCCCTATGTCTGTCTCTCTCCCTCTGTCTGTCTCTCTCCCTATGTCTGTCTCTCTCCCTCTGTCTGTCTCTCTCCCTCTGTCTGTCTCTCTCCCTCGGTCTGTCTCTCTACCTATGTCTGTCTCTCTCCCTCAGTCTGTCTTTCTCACTCTGTCAGTCTCTCTCCCTCAGTCTGTCTCTCTCCCTATGTCTGTCTCTCTCCCTCTGTCTGTCTCTCTTCCTCTGTCTGTCTCTCTCCCTCGGTCTGTCTCTCTCCCTATGTCTGTCTCTCTCCCTCTGTCTGTCTCTCTCCCTATGTCTGTCTCTCTCCCTCTCTCTGTCTCTCTCCCTCTGTCTGTCTCTCTCCCTCTGTCTGTCTCTCTCCCTCTGTCTGTCTCTCTCCCTCGGTCTGTCTCTCTCCCTCTGTCCGTCTCTCTCCCTCTGTCTGTCTCTCTCCCTCTGTCTGTCTCTCTCCCTCTGTCTGTCTCTCTCCCTATGTCTGTCTCTCTCCCTCTGTCTCTCTCTCTCCCTCTGTCTGTTTCTCTCCCTCAGTCTGTCTCTCTCCCTCTGTCTGTCTCTCTCCCTATGTCTGTCTCTCTCCCTCTGTCTGTCTCTCTCCCTCTGTCTGTCTCTCTCCCTCGGTCTGTCTCTCTCCCTATGTCTGTCTCTCTCCCTCAGTCTGTCTTTCTCCCTCTGTCTGTCTCTCTCCCTCAGTCTGTCTCTCTCCCTATGTCTGTCTCTCTCCCTCTGTCTGTCTCTCTCCCTCTCTCCCTCTGTCTGTCTCTCTCCCTATGTCTGTCTCTCTCCCTCTGTCTGTCTGTCTCTCCCTATGTCTGTCTCTCCCTCTCTCTGTCTCTCTCCTCTGTCTGTCTCTCTCCCTCTGTCTGTCTATCTCTGTCCTCTGTCTGTCTCTCTCCCCCTCTGTCTGTCTCTCTCCCTCGGTCTGTCTCTCTACCTCTGTCCGTCTCTCTCCCTCTGTCTGTCTCTCTCCCTCTGTCTGTCTCTCTCCCTATGTCTGTCTCTCTCCCTCTGTCTGTCTCTCTCCCTCAGTCTGTCTTCTCTCTCTGTCTGTCTCTCTCCCTCAGTCTGTCTCTCTCCCTATGTCTGTCTCTCTCCCTCTGTCTGTCTCTCTCCCTATGTCTGTCTCTCTCCCTCTGTCTGTCTCTCTCCCTCTGTCTGTCTCTCTCCCTCGGTCTGTCTCTCTCCCTATGTCTGTCTCTCTCCCTCTGTCTGTCTCTCTCCCTCTGTCTGTCTCTCTCCCTCTGTCTGTCTCTCTCCCTCTGTCTGTCTCTCTCCCTATGTCTGTCTCTCTCCCTCTGTCTGTCTCTCTCCCTCTGTCTGTCTCTCTCCCTCGGTCTGTCTCTCTCCCTATGTCTGTCTCTCTCCCTCTGTCTGTCTCTCTCCCTCTGTCTGTCTCTCTCCCTCTGTCTGTCTCTCTCCCTCTGTCTGTCTCTCTCCCTCCTGTCTCGGTCTGTCTCTCTCCCCTATGTCTGTCTCTCTCTCCCTCAGTCTGTCTCTCTCCCTATGTCTGTCTCTCTCCCTCTGTCTGTCTCTCTCCCCTCGGTCTGTCTCTCTCCTCTGTCTGTCTCTCTCCCTCTGTCTGTCTCTCTCCTATGTCTGTCTCTCTCCCTCTCTGTCTGTCTCTCTCTCTGTCTGTCTCTCTCCCTCGGTCTGTCTCTCTCCCTATGTCTGTCTCTCTCCCTCAGTCTGTCTTTCTCCCTCTGTCTGTCTCTCTCCCTCAGTCTGTCTCTCTCCCTATGTCTGTCTCTCTCCCTCTGTCTGTCTCTCTCCCTCGGTCTGTCTCTCTCCCTATGTCTGTCTCTCTCCCTCTGTCTGTCTCTCTCCCTATGTCTGTCTCTCTCCCTCTCTCTGTCTCTCTCCCTCTGTCTGTCTCTCTCCCTCTGTCTGTCTATCTCCCTCTGTCTGTCTCTCTCCCTCTGTCTGTCTCTCTCCCTCGGTCTGTCTCTCTACCTCTGTCCGTCTCTCTCCCTCTGTCTGTCTCTCTCCCTCTGTCTGTCTCTCTCCCTATGTCTGTCTCTCTCCCTCTGTCTGTCTCTCTCCCTCAGTCTGTCTTTCTCTCTCTGTCTGTCTCTCTCCCTCAGTCTGTCTCTCTCCCTATGTCTGTCTGTCTCTCCCCTCTCTGTCTGTCTGTCTCTCCCTATGTCTGTCTCTCTCCCTCTGTCTGTCTCTCTCCCTCTGTCTGTCTCTCTCCTCGGTCTGTCTCTCTCCCTATGTCTGTCTCTCTCCCTCTGTCTGTCTCTCTCCCTCGGTCTGTCTCTCTCCCTATGTCTGTCTCTCTCTCCTCTGTCTGTCTCTCTCCTATGTCTGTCTCTCTCCCTATGTCTGTCTCTCTCCCTCTGTCTGTCTCTCTCCCTCGGTCTGTCTCTCTCCCTATGTCTGTCTCTCTCCCTCTGTCTGTCTCTCTCCCTGTGTCTGTCTCTCTCCCTCTGTATGTCTCTCTCCCTCAGTCTGTCTTTCTCTCTCTGTCTGTCTCTCTCCCTCAGTCTGTCTCTCTCCCTATGTCTGTCTCTCTCCCTCTGTCTGTCTTTCTCCCTGTCTGTCTCTCTCCCTCTGTCTGTCTCTCTCCCTCGGTCTGTCTTTCTCCCTGTCTGTCTCTCTCCCTCTGTCTGTCTCTCTCCCTCGGTCTGTCTTTCTCCCTGTCTGTCTCTCTCCCTCTGTCTGTCTCTATCTCAAGTAAAGCTACCAGATCATAACAGCAGTGTGACACCTGATATCCCACCCTACAACATCCCTATCCATGCTTATTCTAATGTCCTCTCACCCTCTCACGTGTAAGTGTGTGCTGGATCATTAACGTGAGCTGACAGTCTATCACAGTGCTGTTTCCTTAGCTGAGTGGCCAAAGCTAGGTGCTGGCTGTTGATGGTTCCCCACAGCGCAGGGCTGGAGGGGAGTGGTGAGGAGGTGACATTTATAAACCACCCCAGCTCTCTGTTGTCTCCACGAGCTGTCATCTGACAGAAGGCAGCTGAGTCCAACCGTGCTCCTGCCTACCTTCTCCGGAAGCCAGGCACATGCACAGATAGAGGTCTGCCTGAGCACCTGCCCTTTTGCCCTTCTATGGGAAAAGTGCCCTGTCAGATTGGTGACGTTATTAAATTATTCAATATTTATTTCACTTTTAGTCTTATTTTCTCACTTTTTATTTAAATCAATTACCCATCAAACTAGCTAATTTCAATAACAAAAATATCATGGAAAACGCCCCCTCCCCTGCTCGGCTCGTTCACAGGTCTAACTGAGTCTTGTTTATGCAGATTGGAATTTTATGTCTCCAACTATCGAAAAACTACAAACACAAAATGAGCTAGATAGAAATATAGATGCAAAGTTA
Source organism: Oncorhynchus keta (assembly GCF_023373465.1). NCBI lineage: Eukaryota > Metazoa > Chordata > Actinopteri > Salmoniformes > Salmonidae > Oncorhynchus > Oncorhynchus keta. The sequence goes on along the minus strand of NC_068421.1, from coordinate 13,816,487 downwards.
AGTGAGGAGATGCCAAACCCTCCTCCCTGCCCACCAAACCCTCCTCCCTGCCCACCACACCCTCCTCCCTGCCCACCAAACCCTCCTCCCTGCCCACCAAACCCTCCTCCCTGCCCACCACACCCTCCTCCCTGCCCACCAAACCCTCCTCCCTGCCCACCACACCCTCCTCCCTGCCCACCAAACCCTCCTCCCAGCCCACCAAACCCTCCTCCCTGCCCACCAAACCCTCCTCCCAGCCCACCAAACCTTCCTCCCTGCCCACCACACCCTCCTCCCAGCCCACCAAACCCTCCTCCCTGCCCACCACACCCTCCTCCCTGCCCACCAAACCCTCCTCCCTGCCCACCAAACCCTCCCCTGCCCACCACACCCTCCTCCCAGCCCACCACACCCTCCTCCCTGCCCACCACACCCTCCTCCCTGCCCACCAAACCCTCCTCCCTGCCCACCACACCCCCTCCCTGCCCACCACACCCTCCTCCCAGCCCACCACACCTTCCTCCCAGCACACCACACCCTCCTCCCTGCCCAGCACACCCTCCTCCCAGCCCAGCACACCCTCCTCCCTGCCCACCACACCCTCCCCCTGTCCACCACACCCTCCTCCCATCCCATTCGCCCTCCTCCCTGCCCACCACACCCTCCTCCCTGCCCACCATACCCTCCTCCCTGCCCACTCACCCTCCTCCCTGCCCACCACACCCTCCTCCCTGCCCACCATACCCTCCTCCTTGCCCACCACACCCTCCTCCCAACCCACCAAACCTTCCTCCCAGCACACCACACCCTCCCCCCTGTCCACCACACCCTCCTCCCATCCCATTCGCCCTCCTCCCTTCCCACCACACCCTCCTCCCTGCCCAACAAACCCTCCTCCCTGCCCACCACACCCTCCTCCCTGCCCACCAAACCCTCCTCCCTGCCCACCACACCCTCCTCCCTGCCCACCACACCCTCCTCCCAGCCCACCACACCTTCCTCCCAGCACACCACACCCTCCTCCCTGCCCAGCACACCCTCCTCCCAGCCCAGCACACCCTCCTCCCTGCCCACCACACCCTCCTCCCTGCCCACCACACCCTCCTCCCATCCCATTCGCCCTCCTCCCTGCCCACCACACCCTCCTCCCTGCCCACCATACCCTCCTCCCTGCCCATTCACCCTCCTCCCTGCCCACCACACCCTCCTCCCTGCCCACCATATCCTCCTCCTTGCCCACCACACCCTCCTCCCTGCCCACCACACCCCTCCTCCCAGCCCACCACACCCACCCCTGCCCACCACACCCTCCTCCCTGCCCACCACACCCCTCCTCCCTGCCCACCACACCCTCCTCCCAGCCCACCACACCCTCCTCCCATCCCCATCCCCCTCACCCTCTTCCTAGCCCCCCTCACCCTCTCCTATCCCCCTCGCCATCTTCCCAGCCCCCTCGCTCTTCTCCCATCCCTCTCACCCTCCCCCATCCCTCGCCATCTTCCCAGCCCCCTTGCCCTTCTCCCAGCCCCCTCGACATCCACCCAGCCCCCTCACCCTCCTCCCAGCCCCCTCGCCCTACTCCCAGCACCCTTGCCCTCCTCCCAGCACCCTCATCCTCTTCCCAGTCCCCTTATCCTCCTCCCATCCGCCTCACCCTCATCCCATCCCCCTCACCCTTTTCCTAACACCCCTCACCCTCTCCCAGCCCCCCTGGCCTTCTTACCAGCCCCCCCACCCTCTTCCCAGCCCCCTGACCGTGCCCTTCTCCCCAAAATTTGCTTTTCACCTTTAATTAGCCCACGTCTGGCTCTGCTCACTGTCCACAAACATTAACACAACAACAAAACATGTGTTTGGAGAAAACAAATGCCTTCTGCCTCCGTTTCTGAAGTGCGTTTAACTATGTCCTCGAGCCACCATTTTCCATTGCGTGAGGAAGCTCCGGGAAACAAGACATCCATCAACTTGACAGACAAAACAAATTACAGGGTGAACAGAACCTTAATGTGTCACCAGAGCTAACGGTGTCAAGGCTGGCTGCCAATCGACCCACACACTGCTCTCTTCTCTCACTCTCTACCCTGGCCCTTCTACTAACAGACCTGCAGTTACGTCTAGGTTCTAGGGAGATGAGTTTGTCTAAATAACATTAAGGCACCCTACTAACCATGAATCAAATCTGAATTCATGAAATTCCATTAACACCTTAATCTGAAGTCCCAGTGTGAGAGAGGCCTTCATGCAGGCCTGATGTATCTGTGCTGTAGTCTGAGATTATGCTGTGAATGAATGGTGCAGTCCTCCTAAAGCCAATAAAAGTGTAATTACATGCCTTGGGCCTGGGTGACAATGCCTGTGCAGGTGACAGCTATCATGGAGGCAGGCAGGAAGGATTACCTTCCCCTTTCCTCTGGCTGTGGCTCTGTGGCATGACCACCTCGCTCTGCAGGGTCACCTTGGATGGACGGCTACAATTTTACCAGTCATTAAACTCTTAATCCAGACTCAGTCTACAGTACATACTCCCTCATCATCATCTTTCACTATCGACCAGGGCTTCAGATAACGTCCCTCTGTCATTACGTACCTGCCACTTACATGTGCAATAGTACAGGTATATGACAAATCCTTCCCAAAGACTAGACCGCAGCCGCACCGCCAGTCTATTAAACTCCAATGTGATTGGACATTTTCTCATTTCCTCTCTGTCATACTGAAGCTTATATGGAACGTCTCTGTATTGAATTCCAAAATGACATCACTGGAGCCTCTGTCTATTCCCCTCTTTGAAGTCTGAAGTCTTAATGAATCAGTTTAATCCAATGATCAAGTCAATATTCCAAAAGTTATTGTCTCGTGCCCAGGTAAAGTGTGATCTGGGACATTTCCAGGGTATCAGTGGGGCATCTGTGGGGCATCCGTGGAGAAATGGGAGAGCTTGTTAATATTCCTTGCGTAGTAGTTGCGAAGCACCAGCCATTACATATTCAGAGATAGGGAGATATTTTTCAAGGCAGGCAAAGCAAGTATGATAAATTGGACAATAAACATTCTAATCCAACATCACAAACGTGCACAGGGGTCTAATGCACCGCTAAATATGAGCTTACAATACCATACATCAGCACAGGAAGAGGCCTTTCACAGGAGAAGGACGACAGAGGCCAAGATTATCACAGTCACGCTCAGGTGTTCATTACACAATCACAGCCTTTCTCTAATTGAAATTCAGCCAGCGTAAAATGGCAACACTTCGCTACAAATACTAGGGGTGCAGAATATCGCTACAGAACTTCTTATTTGCAAACATGGCACAAACCGCATCATTCAGAACAACGTGTGGATATACTACTGGAGTCCATAAGACAGAATGTCTGAGGAGATTCTGAGGAATAGTAAGCACAGCTGATTCTCCCAGCTTCAGATGACTTAGTGTAGAAATAGGCCAGTGAATATGTCATGTTTAAATATGACTGATAACACAACGGTTATCTTAATCCATCAATCGGAGTAATGAGCGTATGCAGTTCATTCATTATTATGCACTATTAGTGGGTAAATGAAGGTCTCGGGGTTAATTAGCTAGTGTGATAAGGACAGGGTTAATAATGCAGCACTAATACAGGCCAGGTAATAACACATCCCTGAATGTCACCTAAGACTGGACTGATGAACTTCCGCTAGGGTTAACTAAGTCAACTGAAATCTGACTTAAAAGATTTCAACGTTTTTGATACCTCTCTGAACTCCGCAGGTTGCTTGAGGTATATGACAATATAGTGTGCTGTGTTGTCTTTCGTGGAGCGATAGGTAATGATGCTTTGTGGTGTAACAGTGATACTCTGTCCCTCTCCTTTCCAGTGATACTCTGTCCCTCTCCTGGTCTCGGACCAGGGACCTTCTGAACACACCGTCAACTGTCACCCACAAAGCATCATTACCCTATCGTTCCACAAAAAACGTGACAAGGAAAACAACTAGTTCAAGGTCTCAGAGCGAGTGACATTACCATTTGAATGCTATTAGTGCTCTCCACTAACTAGCAAGCCATTTCACATAATTTCACACAGGGTGATGTACAGTTTCCTTCTACACTACCATCCAGTCTGTCTCATCTGCATCCCAGGCCAGGTCTGATGGCACAGGAAGCTGCTGTTGCTCCAAATATAATATTGGACAAGACAGAAACATGGAACATTTAGAGGAGGAGAGAGTCGGCGACCACCGAGCCAGGCATGCCAGCTGTGATAATGATGTATAATTTAATTGAAGCCTGTGCTTCTATCCTCAACAGAACTCAAACTGCTCTTTCCCTGTCAATGCATTATTCAAGATAATGGTGACCCTGAAATAGTAAAAAAAGCTTCTTATCTCTTTAAAATTTTATTACAGAGAGCAAAGAGAGAGGGAGGGAGAAAGAGAGGTAGAAAGAGACGGAGAGATATAGATAGAGGGGGAGAGGGGAGAGAGAAAGAGAGAGAAAGATAGATAGAGGGGGAGAAAGAGAGATAAAGACAGGAAAGAGAGAGATACAGATAGAGGGGGATAGAGCTGAGAGAGAGATAAGGTAGAGAGAGAGAGAGAGAGAGAGAGAGAGAGAGAGAGAGAGAGAGAGAGAGGGGAAGAGAGAGAGAGAGAGAGAGGGGGGAAGAGAGAGAGAGAGAGAGAGAGAGAGAGAGAGAGAGAGAGGGGAAGAGAGAGAGAGAGAAAGAGGGGGGAGAGAGAAAGATAGAGGGAAAATTAGGAGAGAGAGATAAAGAGAGAGAGAGATAAATGTAGAGGGGATAGAGAGAGAGATACAGATGGAGGGAAGAGAGGGGAGAGAGAGAGCGATAAAGATAGAGGGGGAGACAGAGAAATATGGAGGAAGAGAGAGATAAATATAGGGGGGAGAGAAAAAGATAGAGTGAAGAGAGATACAGAGAGGGGGATACAGAGAGATAAAGACAGAGGAGAGACAGAGAGATAAATATGGAGGGAAGAGAAGGGAGAGAAAGATAAAGACAGAGGGGAGAGAGAGATAAAGATAGAGGGGAGAGAGAGAGAGAAAGAGAGAGAGAAAGATAGATAGAGGGGGAGAAAGAGAGATAAAGACAGGAAATAGAGAGATAAAGATAGAGGGGGATAGAGCTGAGAGAGAGATAAGGTAGAGAGAGAGAGAGAGAGAGAGAGAGAGAGAGAGAGAGAGAGAGAGAGAGAGAGAGAGAGAGAAATATAGAGGGGACAGAGAGAGAGATACAGATGGAGGGAAGAGAGGGGAGAGAGAGAGCGATAAAGATAGAGGTGGAGAGAGAGAAAGATAGAGGAAGAAAGAGATAAATATAGGGGGGAGAGAGAGAGAGAAAGCTAGAGGGGAGAGATAGAGATAAAGATAGAGGGAAGAGAGAGATAAAGATAGAGGGGAGAGAGAAAGATAGAGGGGAGACAGAGAGATAAATATGGAGGGAAGAGAGGGGAGAGAAAGATAAAGACAGAGGGGAGAGAGAGAGAAAGCTAGAGGGGAGAGAGGGGGAGAGAGAGAAAAAGCTAGAGGGGAGAGAGGGGGAAAGAGAGATAAAGATAGCGGGGAGAGAGAGAGAAAGATAGATGGGAGAGAGAGAGAAAAAGATAGAAGGAAGAGAAAGAGAAAGCTAGAGGGGATAGAGGGGGGAGAGAGAGATAAAGATAGAGGGGAGAGATAGAGATAAAGATAGAGGGGAGAGCAAAAGATAGAGGGGAGAGAGAGAGATAAAGATAGATGGAAGAGAAAGAGAAAGCTAGAGGGGAGAGAGAGGGGAGAGAGAGATAAAGATAGAGGGAAGAGAGAGAGAGCAAGATAAAGATAGAGGGAAGAGAGAGAGAGAGTGAGATAAAGATAGAGGGGATAGAGAGAGAGATAAAGATAGAGGGGAGAGAGAGAGATAGAGGGAAGAGAGAGATAAAGATAGAGGGGAGAGAGAAAGATAGAGGACAGAGAGAGAGAAAGCTACAAGGGATAGAGGGGGGACAAAGAGATAAAGATAGAGGGAAAAGAGAGATAAAGTTAGAGGGGAGAGAGAGAGAGATAAAGATAGAGGGAAGAGAGTGGGAGAGAGATAAAGATAGAGGGAAAAGAGAGAAAGATAGAGGGGAGAGAGAGAGATAAAGATAGAGGGGAGAGAGAGAGATACAGATAGAGGGAAGAGAGAGATAAAGATAGAGGGGAGAGAGAGATATAAAGATAGAGAGGGAAGAGAGAGATAAAGATAGAGGGAAGAGAGAGAGATAAGGTTAGAGGGGAGAATGAGAGAAAGATAGTGGGAAGAGAGAGAGCAAGTCAGAGAACGAGCGGATAAGAGAGAGTGGTAAAACAGAAAGAGAATGGGAGTAGACAGCTCACCATGCACCGTAAGTGTTATATCTACTCTTATACTACGTGAAGGTTTTTTGACCCTGACAGCGTCATCATCTTGGCAACAGCAGATCTGGGGTTTTTTACGTACAAAGCTACCTAGGATTTGTTTTCTTTGCTTTTAGGTACCTTCTCTCAAGGCATCTTGGGATGTCTTGGATTGTTATATAAAGGGGAGATTTGGACCAGGGATGAGAAAAAGATTGTTATAGTGTCATTGGTTATCTTGAAAAATAGACAAGTCAACAACGTCACCGCAACGAGAAAGATGATATTCTCCATCACCATCATCATTGTCAACAGCATTACCATCGTCATCAATTCCATAAAATGCAAATGCCAGTATACATGAGGTCACCCCGTACATGGTGTGGTTTTCGGGAGGTGATGTGTGAGTTGTGTTTGCAAACTCATTTTAGTTCACAACAAGCTTGTAGCATAGCTAATAGTAGAAGGAAAAATGCCACAAAGCCAAATATAGAAGAGTATTAAGCACTGCACTCCATCAACTACTCAACAAAAAGAGTTCTGCAAAGATCTAATAGATCTGCAGGACAATAACTTGAAGTCCTTCCTGCAACTCTATATGGATTCTACCATCAGAAGGGTTGATGATCTGTTCACCGACGTAATGGAATCAAAACACAGTTTGGAATCTATCCAGTCGGAGGTGGAGGAGCTAAAGGAGGCGAATGTCACTGGCCAGACTGCATTCAAATAACACTCTTCCAAACAGCACTTGACAAGCACTCTTCCAAAGGAGACTACCACGAAAACCAATCGAGTTTGGACACATCTACTCATTCCAGGCTTTTTCTTATTTTTTAAAACTATTTTCTACATTGTAGAATAATAGTAAAGACATCAAAACTATGAAATAACACATATGGTATCATGTAGTAACCAAACAAGTGTTAAACAAATCAAAATATATTTCATATTTGAGATTCTTCAAAGTAGCCACTTTTTTTTACCTTGATGACAGCTTTACACACTCTTGGCATTATCTCAACCAGCGTCACAAGGTAGTCACTTGGAATGCATTAAAATTAACAGGTGTGCCTTGTTAACTTCTTCGAGATAGGGGGCGCTCTTTTAATTTTTGGATAAAAAATGTTCCCGTTTTAAACAAGATATTTTGTCACGAAAAGATGCTCGACTATGCATGTAATTGACCGTTTTGGAAAGAAAAAACTCTGACGTTTCCAAAACTGCAAAGATATTATCTGTGAGTGCCCCAGAACTAATGCTACAGGCGAAACCAAGATGAAGTTTCATACAGGAAATGCCCCAATTCTGAAGGCGCTGTGTTCCAATGTCTCCTTATATGGCTGTGAATGCGCCAGGAATGAGCCTGCCCTTTCAGTTGTTTCTCCAAGGTGTCTGCAGCATTGCGACATATTTGTAGGCATATCATTGGAAGATTGACCATAATTGACTACATTTACCAGGTGTCCGCCCGGTGTCCTGTGTCGAAATTATTGCGTAATCTCTAGGTCCATGCGCGTTCCATTTCTTCAGAAGAGAAAGTCAACTGCCACGAAGGATTTATCATCGATAGATATGTGAAAAACACCTTGAGGATTGATTCTAAACATCGTTTGCCATGTTTCTGTCGATATTATGGAGTTAATTTGTTAACTTTATTTTTTTTTCTTACACAAACGTGATGAAGAAAACGGAGCAATTTGTCAACACAAATAATCTTTTTGTAAAAACTGAACATTTGCTATCTAACTGAGAGTCTCCTCATTGAAAACATCTGAAGTTCTTCAAAGGTAAATGATTTTATTTGAATGCTTTTCTGGTTTTTGTGAAAATGTTGCATGCTGAATGCCAGGCATAATCCTATGCTAGGCTATGGTTCAAAAGCATATTTTGAAAATCTGAGATGACAGTGTTGTTAACAAAAGGCTAAGCTTGAGAGCAAATAGATTTATTTCATTTCATTTGCGATTTTCATGAATAGTTAACGTTGCATTATGCTAATAAGCTTGCGGATAGATTTACACAATCCTGGATACAGGTTTTTTTCGTAGATAAACGTGACGCAGAAAACGGAGCGATTTGTCCTAAACAAATAATCTTTCAGGAAAAACTGAACATTTGCCATCTAACTGAGAGTCTCCTCATTGAAAACATCTGAAGTTCTTCAAAGGAAAATGATTTTATTTGAATGCTTTTCTGGTTTTTGTGAAAATGTTGCCTGCTGAATGCTAATGCTAAATGCTACGCCAGCTATCAATACTGTTACACAAATGCTTGTTTTGCTATGGTTGAGAAGCATATTTTGAAAATCTGAGATGACAGTGTTGTTAACAAAAGGCTAAACTTGAGAGCTAGCATATTGATTTCATTTAATTTGCGATTTTCATGAATAGTTAACGTTGCGTTATGGTAATGGCCTTGAGGCTGTAGTCACGATCCCGGATCCGGGATGTCTCGACGCAAGAAGTTAAAGTTCATTTGTAATTTTTATGTCACACTATGATTGTCACCTGTCTTTGTGCTTGTCTCCACCCCCTCTAGGTGTCGCCCATCTTCCCCATTATCCCCTGTGTATTTATACCCGTGTTCTCTGTTCGTCAGTAGCCTGATCGTTTTGTTTTGTCAAGCCTACCAGCATTGTTTCCTGTGCTCCTGTCTTTCTCTAGTTCATGTTTTCCAGTTTTCCCTGTTTTGCCCATTCTGCCTGCCCTGACCCTGAGCCTGCCTGCCGTTCTGTAACTTGTCACACCACTCTGGATTACTGACCTCTGCCTGCCCTTGACCTGTCGTTTGTCTGCCTCCCTGTTTTTGTAATACACTAGTGTTACTTCGAAACTGTCTGCATCTGGTTCTTCTCCTGAGACTTGACAGTTTGAGCCAATTAGTTGTGTTGTGACAAGGTAGGAGTGGTATACAGAAGATAGCCCTATTTGGTAAAATACCATGTCCATATTATGGCAAGAAGAGCTCAAATAAGTAAAGAGAAATGACAGTCCATCCTTACTTTAAGGCAAGAAGGTCAGTCAATACAGAACATTTGAAGAACTTTAAAAGTTTCTTCAAGTGCAGTCGCAAAAACCATCAAGCGCTATGATGAAACTGGTTCTCATGAGGACCGCCCAAGGAAAAGAAGACCCAGACTGACCTCCAGTGCCGAGGATAATTTAATTAGATTTACCAGCCTCAGAAATTGCAGCCCAAATATATGCTTCATAGAGTTCAAGTAACAGACACATCTCAACATCAACTGTTCAGAGGAGACTGCTTGAATGAGGCTTTCATGGTTGAATTTCTGCAACGAAACCAATACTAAAGAACACCAATAAGAAGAAGAGACTTGCTTGGGCTAAGAAACACGAGCAATGGACATTAGACCAGTGGTAAGTTTAGATTTGTGGTTCCAACGCAGAGTAAGACGCAGAGTAGGTGAACGCATCATCTCTGCATGTGTGGTTCCCACCGTGAATCATGGAGGAGGAGGTGTGATGGTGTGGTGATGCATTGCTGGTGACACTGGCTGTGATTTATTTTGAATTCAAGGCACACTTAACCAGCATGGCTACAACAGCATTCTGCAGTGATACGCCATCCCATCTGGTTTGCGTTTAGTGGGACTATCATTTGTTTTTCAACAGGACAATGACCCAAAACACATCTCCAGGCTGTGTAAGGGCTATTTGACCAAGGGGAGTGATGGGTTGCTGCATCAGATGACCTGACCTCCACAATCACCAAATTGAGGTGGTTTGGGATGAGTTGATCCGCAGAATGAAGGAAAAGCAGCTACTGTGGGGACACCTTCAAGACTGTTGGTACAGCATTCCCCATGAAGCTGGTTGAGAGAATGCCAAGAGTGTGCAAAGCTGTCATCAAGGCAACGGCTGGCTACTTTGAAGAATCTCAAATATAAAATATATTTTGATTTGTTTAACACTTTTTTGGTTACTACATGATTCCATATGTGTTATTGCATAGTTTTGTTGTCTCCGCTATTATTCTACAATGTAGAAAAGTAACTTTTGTTATATATATATATATATATTTTTAATCAATTAATTTAAACATTTATAATTCATCTGTTTTCCCAAACCTTTTAAAGTTGTGTACTCGTGTGTTTGTGGGATATGGTTTCCATATCAGTCCTTGGGCTTCCAACCACCTGCACCATTTATTGTCATCTGTTTTTATCTGAATTGTTGTCTATCACTTGATTTCTTTAATGCAAATAAATAAAAGTAATACACGCTTCCGCATGATCTAGGAGAGAGTCGGCTAACTGCAGGGGAAAACACCCTCTACGTGCTGGGGATTCACTGAATAATTCAAAGATAAACTAACAGCAATGGCTGACATTCATAACAGCACTAAACGTAGAGAACAGACGATTATTACAGGGAGCAGAGACTCATTCACTCTGTAATGCAACCTTACTTATATAGCCTGTAATGGTTTTCCAGTCACCAAGGTATGTTTCAGAATGGCCTGCCAGCTACATCAGTTTTATATGACAAGGACAAGTGTGTATGTGTGTGCGTGTGTGCACCCATGTAAAATCATCACAGTGCCTGTGCTGTAGCCAAGGAAGAGAAGGCCATGGTGAAAGTGTCTCGCAGTAAAATGTACCTGTTCCTATCCATCACAATAAACAGTCATATTCTCAGTCTGAAACTCACCCATTAAACAGTGTTGTTGTCTGGGGCAAATTCCAAAAGCAATTAGATGGCAGCTTCATTAGAGAGAGTGTGACTGGCAATTAAGCTGTACTGTATGACAGTAAGGGACTGACCCGGGAAAGGGGAGCACAGCCATGCAAAGCTATGGTATTTTATTGAATCAGTAATTCCATCTCTCAAGTCTGTAATTTCTCCTGAAAACAAACTGTTGTTTTCTTTCAGTTGAATTAAAGAGAGGTTTATCATTCTCTGCTTTGATTTATTTTTCATTGAAGAAGCCTGGACCCTGACAGCTTTCACACTTGTTAATTAGAATTACTCATCATTTATTTAACTAGGCAAGTTAGTTAAAGAACAAATTCTTATTTTCAATAACGGCCTAGGAATAGTGGATTAACTGTCTTGTTTAAGGGCAGAGTAAGGGATTTGATCTTGCAACCTTTTGGTTAATAGGCCAACACTCTAACCACTAGGCTACCTGCCACCCAACCGATTGTTACAGGGAGTAGAGACTCATTCGGTCTGTAATGTAACCTTACTTGTATAGCCTGTAATGGTTTTCCAGTCACATTCACTGCACTTTCAGCAGAAATTCTGTCTGAATACAAAAGTGTGGGGAGGGTTAATTCAGTTTCAAAACTCTCATTTTTCCACTGTGTGGATGGATAACCTACATGGGTGATAGTATGTGAATGACACCTGACAAGCAAGATTTCTAATCCCTTTCATTCACAGCATGCAGAGCACAGGCTGATTATGGAGAATATATTTGTACAAAAAAATATAGAGTTACTGTGGAATATAGAGGTACCGTAGAATATAGAGGTACTATAGAATATATTTGTACTATAGAATATTGAGGTGCTGTAGAATATAGAGGTACTATAGAATATAGAGGTACTGTAGAATATAGAGGTACTATATAATATATTTCTGCTATAGAACATAGAGGGACTGTAGAATATAGAGGTACTATAGAATATATTTGTACTATAGAATATTGAGGTGCTGTAGAATATAGAGTTATTATATAATATGTTTCTGCTATAGAATGTAGAGGTACTGTAGAATATAGAGGTACTATAGAATATTGAGGTGCTGTAGAATATAGAGGTACTATATATTATATTTCTGCTATAGAACATAGGGACTGTAGAATATAGAGGTACTATATATTATATTTCTGCTATAGAACATAGGGACTGTAGAATATAGAGGTACTATATATTATATTTCTGCTATAGAACATAGGGACTGTAGAATATAGAGGTACTATATATTATATTTCTGCTATAGAACATAGAGGGACTGTAGAATATAGAGGTTCTGTGGAATATAGATGTACTTTAGAATATAGAGCGACAATAGAATATATGTGTACGATATAATATATTTGTACTATAGAATATATTTTCAATATAAAATACAGAGGTACTACAGAATACCAATCCAGTAAAGCCAGAGTACATCCTGTCTTGGGGTGTGAAGAGTCTACCTCATACAGAGAAACACACTCAGTCAGTCTAATAAGTTATTACCCATCATAAAACACATCTTTTTAGATGATTCCTCTGAATTACATTAACTCTGGTGGAAAATGGACAAAATAATTGAATTTCCTTATTCCGCCTTGTGGACCTATAGAGTCGAACGCTGTGAGGTACTTAACGCCCAGGGAACAAAACTAAATGAATAAAGAACACCATTTCCCTCACACGTGTTTGATATCACTTGTCTACCTATTGAATAATGGACCTCCCTGTTCTTGTCATGGCGGCTTGGCCCAATCTGTGATACCAGACACCATATGGGCAGGAAGTTGAGGAAATATTCATAACTCTTCTACACAACCTGCTCCATAAATCTCCTCTTTCTTCTCCCATCCTCACCACAGACAACCAATCACAGGAGAGCTGAGAGAGAGAGAGAGAGAGAGAGAGAGAGAGAGAGAGAGAGAGAGAGAGAGAGAGAGAGAGAGAGAGAGAGAGAGAGAGAGAGAGAGAGAGAGAGAGAGAGCAGTGCATGTCGTACTGTAGTCTGAAGTGGCATAGCGTTATTCCTCCAGGGGTTGCCTCAGCTGGGTTCTCTTTAGTAAGTCATGGGTCGTGGAGCAAAGGCTTCCTCTCTCTCTATTTCTCCACCAGCCCTGGCTGGTCTCATAGACATAACATAGTCAAAGAAAATCCAGGGCACTCAAATTAGTATACAGTGCAGTGAAAAAGTATTTCTTAGGAAACTTTGCAGTATTTAGTTTTTTGATGTATTCTTCTTCATATTGTTAGCCCATATTACTTGTTGTGTTATTACATACAGCCGGAAATAACTATTGGATATCAGAGCGGCGGTAACTCACCAACACTACCAGCATTATGACCAGGAATGCGACTTTCCCGAAGCGGATCCTTTGTTCGCACCCCTCAGGGCAATTGAACTGATTTCAGACGCCGACCCAAAACAACGCCGTTGGAGGAGAGGTCGTCGGAGTGGTCTTCTAGTCCAACTTAGGAGGTGCGCACCTTACCCACCACTTCTGAGTATATAACTTGCTAATGTTCAGTCCCTGGATAATAAAGTTGACGAGCTCAGGGCGAGGGTTTCTTTCCAGAGAGATATCAGGGATTGTAAAATCATTTGTTTCACGGAAAACATGGCTCTCCCGGGATATACTGTCTGAGTCTGTCCAACCAGTTGGGGTCTCAGTTCATTGCACAGACAGGAATAAAAATCTCTCCGGGAAGAAGAAGGGCGGAGGGTTGTGTTTCATGATTAACGACTCATTGTGTAATTATGATTAACGACTTATTGTGTAATTGTGATAACATACAAGTCCTTTTGTTCACGCAATCTAGAATACCTTACAATGAAATGCCGGCCGTATTATCTCCCAAGATAATTTTCTTTGGTCATAGTCAAGGCCGTGTATATCCTCCCTCAAGCCAATACCACGACAGTCCTCAAAGACCTTCACTGGACTTAATGCAAACTGGAAACCACATGTCCTGAGGCAGCATTCAATGTAGCTGCAAATTTTAACAAAGCAAATCTGTGGAAAAGTCTGCCGAAGTTCTATCAACATATTGAGAGTAGTACTCGCTCTACTAAAACACTGGACCACTGTTTCTCCAATTTAAACGATTCCTACAAGGCCCTCCCATGCCCTCCTTTCGTGCAAATCTGACCATAACTCCATTTTGCTCCTCCCTTCCTATAGGCAGAAACTCAAACAGGAAGTACCCGCGCTAAGGACTATTCGATGCTGGTCTGACCAATCGGAATCCACGCTTCAAGATTATTTTGAGCACACGGACTGGGATATGTTCTGGGTAGCTTCACAGAATGATATTGATGAATACACTGATACAGTATATTATCAGGAAGTGTATAGGAGATGTTGTACCCGCTGTGACTATTACAACCTACCCTAAACAGAAACCATGGATAGATGGCAGCATTCACACATAACTGAACGCATGAACCACCGCATTTAATCATGGCAAGGTGACTAGGAATTTGGCAGAATACAAACAGTGTAGTTATTCCCTCCTCAGAACAATCAAACAGGCAACACGTCAGTATAGAGACAAAGAGGAGTTGCAATTCAACTGCTCAGACATGAGACGCACATGGGAGGGTCTACAGACAATCACGGACTACAAAAGGAAAACCAGCCACATCGTGAACACTAACGTCTTTCTTCCAGATAAGCTAAATACCTTCTTCGCCCCACTTTGAGGATAACAGAGTGCTACCAACGTGGCCCGCTACCAAGAACTGTAGGCTCAACTTCTCCTTGGCCGGCGTGAGTAAGACAATTAAGCGTGTTAACCCTCGCAAGCCTGCCAGCCCAGACAACATCCCTAGCCGCATCTTTAAGCATGCACAAACCAGCTGGCTGTAGTGTTTATGGACATATTCAATATCTTCCTATCCCAGTCTGTTTCAAGATGGCCACCTTTGCTCCTGTACTCAGAAAAGCAAAGGTAAATGAGCTAAATGGATTTCGCCAAGTAGCACTCACTTCTGTCATCATGAAGTGCCTTGAGAGACTAGTCAAGGATCATAACACCTCTACCTTACCTGTCACCCTAAACCCACTTCAATTTGCTTACCACCCAATAGATCCACAGACGACACAATAGCCATCACACTGCACACTGCCCTATACCATCTGGACAAGAGGAATACCTATGTAAGATTGCTGTTCATTGACTATAGCTCAGCACTCAACACCATAGTACCCTCCAAACTCATAATTAAGCTTGAGGCCCTGGGTCTGAACCCCACCCTATGAAAATGAGTCCTGGACTTACTGACAAGGTGGTGAAGGTTGGAATAAACACCACCACTTCGCTGATCCTCAACACTGGGGCCCCACAAAGGTGCGTGCTCAGCCCCCTCCTGTACTCGCTGTTCACCCATGACTGTGTTGCCAAGCACACCTCCAACTCAATCATCAAGGTTGCAGACAGCACAACAGTAGTAGGCCTGATTACCAACAATGACGAGACAGCCTACAGCCAGGAAAATAACCTCTCAGTCAACATCAACAAAACAAAAGAGATGATAGTGGACTTCAGGAAACAGTAGAGTGAGCACCCCCCTATCCACATCGATGGGACCGCAGTGGAGTAAGTGGAAAGCTTCAGGTTTCTTCAGCGTACCTATCACTGAAAAACTGAAATGGTCCACTCACACAGACAGTGTGGTGAAGAAGGTGCCTCTTCAACCTCAGGAGGCTTAAGAAATGTGTCTTGGCACCTAAAACCCTCACAAACTTTTACATATGCACAATTGAGAGCCTCCCGTCGGGCTGTATCGCCGCCTGGTACAGCAACTGCACCGCCCGCAACCACATGGCTCTTCAGAGGGTGGTGCGGTCTGCCCAACACATCACCGGGGCAAACTACCTGCACTCCAGGACACTTACAGTACCCAATGTCACAGAAAGGCCAAAAAGATCATCAAGGACAACAACCACCCAAGCCACCACCTGTTCTCCCCACTATCATCCAGAAGGCAGGTAGCAGTTAATCCACTGTTCCTAGGAAAATAAAAAGGAAAACAAGAATTTGTTCTTAACTGACTTGCCTAGTTAAATAAAGATTTTTAAAAAAGGTGAGGTCACTACAGGTGCATCGAAGCTGAGACCGAGAGACTGCAAAACAGCTTATATCTCAAGGTCAGACTGTTAAATAGCCATCACTAGCACATAGAGGTTGCTGCCAATTAATATAAACTTGAAATCACTAGCCACTTTAATAAATGGAACACCAGTCACTGTAATGTTTACATATCTTGCATTATTCATCTCATATGTATATCCTGTAATCTATACTATCTACTGTATCTTAGTCTATGCTGCCCTGACATTCCTCGTCCATGTATTTATATATTCTTAATTCAATTCCTTTACTTAGTTTTGTGCGTATTGGGTATATGTTGTGAAATTGTTTGGTATTACTTTTTAGACATTACTGCACTGTTGGAGCCAGAAACACAAGCATTTCACAACTGTCAGTGATTAGCTGAATGGATAAGCGGAGTCAGGCGCAGGACACAGGTTTGAGTAATAATCTGAATGTAAGCATTGTTCCAACAAGGAAAAATACTAATATCCAGAGGGCAAAGAACGAACCCACATGACAATGACAATCACTCACAAAACAGAAAGGGAAGCCAGAGGGTTAAATAAGGAACATTGATTATGAAATGGAAACCAGGTGTGTATAACGAAGACAAAACCAAACGAAAATGAAACATGGATCGGTGGTGACTAGAAAGCCAGTGAGACTAGAAAGCCAGTGATGTCGACCTCCGCCCGAACAAGGAGAGGGACCAACTTCGGCAGAAGTCATGACAGCAACACCCAAAATAACATCTGCTAAACATGTGTATGTGACCAATAAAATAAAATTGTATTCTGTTTTATTTGCAGCAAGATAATGATGTAAAACACACAATCAAATGAAAATGGTTAAACATGAAAATGGATAAACATGAAAACGGTTAAAAATGGTTAAAGAGCATCACATTTGTAGTTTTGAAATGGCCTAGTCAAAGTCTGGACCTAATCCTGATTGACAAGTGGTGGTAGAACTTAAAATGAACAGTTCATGCTTGAAAACCCACAAATGTCACTGAGTTAAAGCAGTTCTGCATGGAAGAGAAGGGGGCAATGACTTTTTCACAGAGGGGAATTGGGTGCCTAACTTTGCCTAACTTTGTTAATTTAATAAATAAAATAAATACATAAACTCAGGTTCTGTTTATCTAATATTACGTTTTGGTTGAAGATCTGACAACATGGGTTGGTGTATGTTGGTGTATGGGTTGGTGTATGTTACTATTGGTATGGTTACATAAGACAGAAGGTTACTTAAGGCAACATCTAAAGGAGGGTGGTTGGTCTGGGTGGATGGGTTGGTGTATAATATGAATGTCTAGCAATCTCATCATGGACAGCATTTAAGCTAATTTGCAAGTACTTACCACTTTTTAACTACTTACCATGTTAGCTAACCCTTTCCTTAACCATAACCTTAATCCTCTATTAACCTAACTTCTAACTTTCACCCTAACCTTTACCTTAACTTAACCCTAACCTTAACCCCTAACTCCAACCCCTAGCCTGACTAACATTAGCCACATAGCTAATATTCGTATTAGCCACCTAGCTAACGTTAACCACAACAAATTGCAATTCATAACATTTCAAGCATATTGCAAATTCATAGCAAATTGTACAAACTGCAATTTGTAGCATATCATATGAATTGTAATCATAACATATCATAGGAATTGTAATTTGCAACATCATAATAATTGTAATTTCTAACATATCATATGAAATGGATGATGGACATCTACAAATTAATACCACACCAAGCGTAACATATCATACTAATTTGACTGGCTCTGATTTTTATGTTACGTCTACACCTGAGTCCAGGTTGACCAGCTAGCCAGGTAGCGGTATATGCTGCTTCTCATTACCATTCACTGTACTTTGGTGGAGTCGTAATATCCTCAATTGTTTTTCCTCCAATCTCTACAGGCTTACTTCAATCTCTGACTTCCTCTGTAGGGTTCTACATTTGGGGTTAGTTATGGAGGCTGTCTCAGCAGGATGGGGGAAGAGTGAGAGCAGTAATTTGTTGGGTTCTTGTCTGTGGTGCAGATCATGCATACCGACTTCCCTGAGAATGATGAGGAAGATCTGAATACCATGCAGGGCCTTGTGGAGGGGGTTGGGATGAGGAGGATGTGAATACCATGCAGGGCCTTATAGAGGGGGTTGGGATGAGGAGGATGTGAATAGCCTGCAGGGCCTTGTGGAGGGGGTTGGGATGAGGAGGATGTGAATACCATGCAGGGCCTTATAGAGGGGGTTGGGATGAGGAGGATGTGAATACCATGCAGGGCCTTATAGAGGGGGTTGGGATGAGGAGGATGTGAATACCATGCAGGGCCTTGTGGAGGGGGTTGGGATGAGGAGGATGTGAATACCATGCAGGGCCTTATAGAGGGGGTTGGGATGAGGAGGATCTGAATACCATGCAGGGACTTATGGAGGGGGTTGGGATGAGGAGGATGTGAATAGCCTGCAGGGCCTAATGGAGGGTTGGGATGAGGAGGATGTGAATACCATGCAGGGCCTTATAGAGGGGGTTGGGATGAGGAGGATCTGAATACCATGCAGGGCCTTATGGAGGGGGTTGGGATGAGGAGGATCTGAATACCATGCAGGGACTTATGGAGGGGGTTGGGATGAGGAGGATGTGAATACCATGCAGGGACTTATGGAGGGGGTTGGGATGAGGAGGATCTGAATACCATGCAGGGACTTACGGAGGGGGTTGGGATGAGGAGGATCTGAATACCATGCAGGGACTTATGGAGGGGGTTGGGATGAGGAGGATGTGAATAACCTGCAGGGCCTAATGGAGGGGGTTGGGATGAGGAGGATGTGAATACCATGCAGGGCCGTATGGAGGGGGATGCAGTCTGTCCCGAGGAGGCAGGACATTGAGTGGGTGACACCTCCGTAATCTGTCATCCACACTACATCTTCACCATATCAAAGCTGATATAAATGGGCTCAGGACAACACTAGTCCAGGGGTACTCAACTCTTACCCTATGAGGTCTAGATCCTGCTGGATTTCTGTTCTACCTGATAATGAATTGCACCCATCTGGTGTCCCAGACCGAAATAAGTCCCTGATTAGAAGGGAACAATGAGAACAAGCACTGGAACTGGCTTCGAGGTCCAGAGTTGAGTTTGAGGGCTCTAGTCTATATCAAGGGGACTCTATAATCACGAGCTTAACGGATTACAAGACCGTTGAGTGAGTCTACAGTATTTAGTCATGTTGTCACATGGGCAATGTGATGCCGTGTTCAGTGATTCTATATACATATTGGGTTGTTCCATAGAAATCGCATGCTGAGTTAATGATGTGTCCTCTAGCAATGCATTTAACTCACATTGCCTCGAAGTGTGTTCTGCTGTAATAGTTGAAATGGATTGAACTTGCTCTGAAAAGCTGTGAGCTAAAGTGGTACAGTCTCCAAACGCACTAATTTAGAGGTAATAAGAGGTGATCATGATAAAGTCCATCAAAGACCAGCTGTTGAGACATCCAATGACATTGGACTGACATACTAACTAAATGAGGACAACACTTTAACAAATGGATCACTAGTCAATTTAAACA
Source organism: Oncorhynchus keta (assembly GCF_023373465.1). Taxonomy (NCBI): domain Eukaryota; kingdom Metazoa; phylum Chordata; class Actinopteri; order Salmoniformes; family Salmonidae; genus Oncorhynchus; species Oncorhynchus keta. The sequence continues at coordinate 13,796,758 of NC_068421.1, read as the reverse complement.
ATGCCACTTTAATAATGTTTACGTATCTTACATTACTCATATCATATGTATATACTGTATTTTATACCATCTAGTTGCACCTTGCCTATGTCGCTCGGCCATCTCTCATCCATATATTTATATGTACATATTCTCATTCATCCATTTTAGATTTGTGTGTATTAGGAAGTTGTTGGGAAATTGTTAGATTACATGTTAGATATTACTGCAGTGTCGGAACCAGAAGCACAAGCATTTCGCTACACTCGCATTAACATCTGCTAACCATGTGTATGTGACCAATAAAATTTGATTTGATTTGATTGGAATTGGAATTGGCTGAAGTTGTGCCAACTCCAATTGCAGCATATCTATAAACATTTGATCCATTCCACACTGATCTCATCACATTCATGGATAATTACTCTTTTCAAATGGGATATACTATTTTCGAATGGGACTGTTACTCGGTATGCATGGCCGTGCGTCTGCAGAGCTTGTGCTTGGCTATGGGATGATTGGTCCATCTGCACATAGCACACAGCCAGGAGATAAATGGCCTTATTACACTAGGGGAGGTCACTGGCCTCCATTTCACCAGGGGACAAAGATGGCTGGGATTTCACACTGGGTCTACTTTCCCACCAGAGTTACAGATTACAATTCAGACACTGGAGATATTCTACCTCAACCCTTTTACAGAATATAATTCAGACACTGGAGATATTCTGCCTCAAACCTTTTACAGATTACAATTCAGACACTGGAGATATTCTACCTCAACCCTTTTACAGAATATAATTCAGACACTGGAGATATTCTGCCTCAAACCTTTTACAGATTACAATTCAGACACTGGAGATATTCTACCTCAACCCTTTTACAGAATATAATTCAGACACTGGAGATATTCTGCCTCAAACCTTTTACAGATTACAATTCAGACACTGGAGATATTCTGCCTCAAACCTTTTACAGATTACAATTCAGACACTGGAGATATTCTGCCTCAAACCTTTTACAGATTACAATTCAGACACAGGAGATATTCTACCTCAACCCTTTTACAGATTACAATTCAGACACTGGAGATATTCTGCCTCAACAATGGGGTTTTCCCATTCTTTTTTCTCCTTTGACCCTGACGATGGTCCCAATTGAATGAGGATTGGTATGTGTACTTGTTCTTATAAAATTAATATCTTAATCTCAAAATCCACATATATTCCTGCTTCTTCATTCGTAGTAAAACCACTATGGTTTACCAGATGTTGCAGACACCAAATTGGAATTGCTGGGATCCTATGTTGTGCAGAGGCAGAATAGTGAGGAGATTGTCTGTCTAAAAACCCATCCTTTATGTAAAGGATGTTTTAAAGGTGCGTGAAATGAGAGTCTGGCAGTGGAGAAAATAGTCACTTTAGAAGGAGCTGCTCATCCATCGCTCAGTGTGAGCACACGCCGCACAATCTGAGAGCTTGGTCAATGTTATTAAAGTCAGGAATCCTATGCATTAATGATCTCCTATGGATGGGAGGAGTGTGTACACAACAGGGAGCAGGAGCGACAGCAGAGAGAGGCGAGTCGAGGAATTAGTAAGAGACAGGAGAGAGAGAGGGTGAGAGAATGAGAGAAAGAACGATGGAGCCGTGGCGGGCTGGCGAGCAGGAGAGGAGGAATCATTAAATGGATGGTGGTGGTGGTGAGGAGCGAGGCTGGCTCTTTGAAGACAGGCGCACGCCGCTAAGCAGGAGCCCTGAGAGCTAACAACGCTGATGGGCTGCAGGGAGCGTCTCCCAGCCTTCTCACGGATGGATCGGAGCAGCATCACAAAGATTAGAGGTTCCCTTAATCCGACAAAGGGGATTAAACGCTGACAGAGGACAAGAGGAGGGAGAGGAAGGCTCCTGTGGAGGGGTAGATGAATTATTAACACCTCTCCTCAGACGAGTGATCTGGGTCTTTAACCCAAAATCACAGACCGATGCTCCAGACATGCTGGGGTTTTCAGATGAGCCTTATCTGTCATCACACAACCCCCTGGACTTTGAGAGAGGGATGGAAGATACACCCTACCTCCTTCTCTCCCATCCCTCCCCTAGTTTGGCTTCGACACTTTCATACTGTACATCCTGATAGTGTCCCATCTGGAAATGCACACCCTGTGAAACTTAACACACACTGGCGGACCATAGTCTGCGCACACACACACACACACACACACACACACACACACACACACACACACACACACACACACACACACACACACACACACACACACACACACACACACACACACACACACACACACACACACACACACACACACACACACACACACACACACACACACACTGGCAGACCACAGTCTGCACTCTAACACACACACACAGCCCCATATCAGCACAACAAGTTGTTTGAAGGGATATCTCTGACATGGCACCTACTCCAGATCTAAGCCAGATCATCAATTAAGTGTTTAATATTTCCAAGTCAACTTCCTCTGAATGAGACCTCAATAGCCAGTGTGATTCAAGACTCATCTCCAGGGACACAACAATAAAACCCCCAAAAATAAACCCAAAAGTGCAGGGAGATATTTCAAGCCAAACGTAAAAGCTTGGAGGATCAAATCAAATGTTAAATTAAGGAATAATACATTTAAAAAGCACAATGAATTAGCAAAAAGACATCTCGCTACCACTCAAATGTTCTCTGTCTTATGGCAAGGGCAACATGGGATGGTAGTGACGGGAAATGGCATCCATGCTTTCACCACTGTCCCACCCAAGATGATCTCACATTGGCGCCGATTGACCTCTCAATCAGCTCAATAAACACAGAGTGTGACTGATGAACCAAAGACCTCAAACCCAGACCACCGAGCCAAAGCGTCAAACATCCCATCATCACTTACCCCCCTTGTTCCATCTGCCTTTAGTCCTTGCCTGGTGGCTGAGCTCTGGACCGCCAAACAGCACCAAGAGAAACAAAACAAGTTCAAAAATTGAGAAAAATCCAAACTTTGCCATGGAAAACATGTCCAAGAGTTTCTCTTCGACCGAGTCCACTTTCACATGGCTGTGTTTCCCTCTGGTGCGACGCGGTTGTGGAGCATGGTAACCCACGCGCGGGCTGTCATCAGTCAGGCAGGTATCAGCAGTGGGTCTCTGGCTCTGCCATACTGCTTGAGGCTGCTGAGGGCTGGGTGATAGGTGCTCTTCACTGGTCCTGGGGCTCTGGGCTGAGCCACATGTCTCCCCTCCTGGACGCCCCTGGCTCACCAGAGCGCACGGAGCCAGACGGAACACACGCTACACCACGGCTCAGCTCAGCACCGTGCTTCACTGCTCTGCTCACACTAACACACTATCTCTCTCACTGTTGCCACCGCTGTCGACTCCGACGCTGCCTCTGCTGCTGCTGCCTCTACTGCCTCTGCTGATGCTGCCTCTGCTGCTGCTGCCTCTACTGCCTCTGCTGATGCCGCCTCTGCTGCTGCTGCCTCTGCTGCTGCTGCTTCTTCTGCTGAATGACTTCCTGCCCTCCTCACTCTGGGTTGCTGAGGGAATACGTCTCTCAGCACTCTGGCTCTGAACCCCACACAGCACAGCCGAGTAGAGGAGAAGAGGGAATGCAACACACAGTCTGCCCTCTGGAGAGGAGTTTACAGGGTGGGTGTCTGCTAGTTAGAAATAACACACAAACAAGCAGGCAAGAGGAGTGAGGGGAGTGTGGGGGAGAGGAACGAGAGAACAGGAGAGGAGAGAGAGGAGGTCATCTCTGTGACTCCCTGATCCTAATAGCCACGGCAGCCATACAACTGCTCTTTAAAGAGCAATATGGTTTTCACATGGAGCTGCTCGCATCTCACATTTGCCTGGCCAAGGTGAGCTGGAACAGGCTTTACTGGCGGAGTAGAACGAGGAGGAGGAGGAGAAGGAGGAAGAGGAGAGGGATGAGAAAAGATATGGTGGAAGTGCCTTTACATGGTCCCCTCTCTCTCTCTCTGTGTCTCTCTGTCTCTCTCTCTCTCTCTCTCTCTCTCTCTCTCTCTCTCTCTCTCTCTCTCTCTCTCTCTCTCTCTCTCTCTCTCTCTCTCTCTCTCTCTCTCTCTCTCTCTTCTCTCTCTCTCTCTCTCTCTCTCTCTCTCTCTCTCTCTCTCTCTCTCTCTCTCTCTCTCTCTCTCTCTCTCTCTCTCTCTCTCTCTCTCTCTCTCTCTCTCTCTCTCTCTCTCTCTCTCTCTCTCTCTCTCTCTCTCTCTCTCTCTCTCTCTCTTTCTCTCTCTCTCTCTCTCTCTCTCTCTCTCTCTCTCTCTCTCTCTCTCTCTCTCTCTCTCTCTCTCTCTCTCTCTCTCTCTCTCTCTCTCTCTCTCTCTCTCTCTCTCTCTCTCTTGCATTGTGGGAAGCTCCACGTGTGCTCATGAGTTTCTCATGTTAATCACCAGTAGAAGAGTGTGGGTGACAGCCCCATGGGCTTTTAGCTGTGTCACTTCTCCCCTGCTGCCTGCCCACAGTATTGGTTAGAAAGCCCTGTGTGCGAACTTTGCTTTTTAATGCTTTTACACACATCTACTGTGACTGGAGAAATGTCTTGAAATTTGCCAGTGTGGTGATTGCTAGTTAGGACAACTTCATTGGTCCCTTCTGTCATTTATGGTGTCATAGAGTAACACTAATCATAATTGTTAAAAAGCATTTATTTTAATAGTGTGATGTTTCATTTTTACTTTAAACACAATTAACGCAAAAAGCCCATTTGAAATGGATAATATCAGTCCTGGACCAGAGCACTTTGTGTTGCCTATAATGTGACCCTTAAGATCAGGCGTCCCAAATTCACTCCTGGGTTTTTTGGTTTGGTTTTTTGCCCTAGCACTACACAGCTGGTTCAAATATCCAAATATCTGATTCAAATATCATTCTAGCTTTGATTATTTTAGTCCAGGGCCAAGTTAGGGAAATCCTGCTTTAGATAATAATGTCTATGATATGGCCTTGCCTTTACAATTACAATAAATAGCGTTTGCAAATTAATTTATTGCAGCTGACAACTGTTTATCACAACAGTCAGTCAGACTTTCCTAACAAAGCTGCAGGGTCGTAACAAACCAAGTTCATAAAGCATGTACTTCAGGAGGGGGAAGCATGAGTAGTCTGTCTCGAACACACACCCTGGCTTTAATGTCCTCATTACAGCTTCTGAAGGAATCCATGATTAAGTGCATAATTTTTTATACACAGTGCAAATTAATATCCTGAATCCACACATAATATTCAGACTCTGCCTCCCATCCCCCTCCTCCTTCTCCTTCTCCCCATCCCCTCTACCCTCCCCTCCTCCTTCTCCCCCATCCCCTCCCCCTCCTCTTCCTTTTCCCACCCGCTCCCCTGTCCCCTGCCCCCCCGTCCTCTTCTTACTCCCTCTTCCCCTTTTCTCCTCTCCCCCTACTCGCCCACTCCCCCTCTGCCCCTACGCCCCCTACTCCCCCTCTGCCCCTACTCCCCCTACTCCCCCTACTCCTCCCTCTCCCCCTTCTACCCCGTCTCCCCCTACTCCCCCACTCCCCCTACTCCCCCTACTCCTCCCTCTCCCCCTACTCCCCCCCGTCTCCCCCTACTCCCCCTCTCCCCCTACTCCCCGTCTCCCCGTCTCCCCCTACTCCCCCGTCTCCCCACTCTCCCCCTACTCCCCCTACCTTCCCTGCTCCCCCTACTACTCCCCCCTACTCCCCGTCTCCCCCCTACTCCCCCCGTCTCCCCCTACTCCCCCCTCTCCCCCTACTCCCCCCTCTCCCCCCCTCCCCCCGTCTCCCCCTACCCCCCCGTCTCCCCCTACTCCCCCGTCTCCCCACTCTCCCCCTACTCCCCCTACCTTCCCTGCTCCCCCTACTACTCCCTCTCCCCCTACTCCCCCGTCTCCCCACCCTCCCCCTACTCCCCCGTCTCCCCCTACTCCCTTTCCCTTGCTTAACAACCTGCATCGGTACCCATCACTATAATCATGCTTTTTGCAAATGAGAACAGAGATGTGTCTATCTCTGGTAGAAACCAGCAGGAGCATCTGTTAACAATCCACATTTGCGATGACAGATAAACAAGCAGCTTCTCTGTGGGCTATAACACTATTTTCTAGAGTATATAACTCTAATTATGACAAGCAAGGCTAATTGAAATGTAAACTAAAGTACACAATCCACCACCCCTGGTGTAAGTATAATATGAGTGCAGAGGCCCTGCAGTACTCCCTAGTCTCTATATGAAGATCCCCGTTGATAATCCCTGCAGTACTCCCTAGTCTCTATATGAAGATCCCCGTTGATAATCCCTGCAGTACTCCCTAGTCTCTATATGAAGATCCCCGTTGATAATCCCTGCAGTACTCCCTAGTCTCTATATGAAGATCCCCGTTGATAATCCCTGCAGTACTCCCTAGTCTCTATATGAAGATCCCCGTTGATAATCCCTGCAGTACTCCCTAGTCTCTATATGAAGATCCCCGTTGATAATCCCTGCAGTACTCCCTAGTCTCTATATGAAGATCCCCGTTGATAATCCCTGCAGTACTCCCTAGTCTCTATATGAAGATCCCCGTTGATAATCCCTGCAGTACTCCCTAGTCTCTATATGAAGATCACTGTAAGAGTTGTGTTTGATCAGTAGCCTATAGCCTGTCTAATAAGGGATTACTTGTAGATTACACTCTAACTGTATGCATGGAGAGTCAAGAGTGCTGGAAGCAGAGCAGCAGATCTGGGAAGTGCTTGGCCTTGGGATCCAGTTGGAGTAGCCTTTCCCTGGCTGGCTGCTGTTGCCACCATAGAGATCCTAATGTATTATTTATTTTGTTATTTTAATTTGATTTATTATTATTATTATTATTATAATTCGTAATTCTATATAACAATACACAGGACGAGACCCGTAATAACAATACACAGGATGAGACCCGTAATAACAATACACAGGATGAGACCCGTAATAACAATACACAGGACGAGACCCGTAATAACAATACACAGGACGAGACCCGTAATAACAATACACAGGACGAGACCCGTAATAACAATACACAGGATGAGACCCACAGTAATAACAATACACAGGACGAGACCCGTAATAACAATACAATAGGATGAGACCAGTAATAACAACACACAGGACGAGACCCGTAATAACAATACACAGGATGAGACCCGTAATAACAATACACAGGACGAGACCAGTAATAACAATACACAGGACGAGACCCGTAATAACAATACACAGGACGAGACCCGTAATAACAATACACAGGATGAGACCCGTAATAACAATACACAGGACGAGACCCGTAATAACAATACACAGGACGAGACCCGTAATAACAACACACAGGACGAGACCCGTAATAACAATACACAGGATGAGACCCGTAATAACAATACACAGGACGAGACCCGTAATAACAACACAGGATAATAACAATACACAGGACGAGACCCGTAATAACAATACACAGGACGAGACCCGTAATAACAATACACAGGACGAGACCCGTAATAACAATACACAGGATGAGACCCGTAATAACAATACACAGGACCCGTAATAACAATACACAGAGACCCGTAATAACAATACACAGGACGAGACCCGTAATAACAATACACAGGACGAGACCAACGTAACCAGTAACAATACACAGGATGAGACCCGTAATAACAATACACAGGACGAGACCCGTAATAACAATACACAGGACGAGACCCGTAATAACAATACACACAGGACGAGACCCGTAATAACAATACACAGGACGAGACCCGTAATAACAATACACAGGACGAGACCCGTAATAACAATACACAGGATGAGACCCGTAATAACAATACACAGTATAACAATACACAGAGACCCGTAATAACAATACACAGGACGAGACCCGTAATAACAATACACAGGATGAGACCCGTAATAACAATACACAGGACGAGACCCGTAATAACAACACACAGGATGAGACCCGTAATAACAATACACAGGACGAGACCCGTAATAACAATACACAGGACGAGACCCGTAATAACAATACACAGGACGAGACCCGTAATAACAATACACAGGACGAGACCCGTAATAACAATACACAGGATGAGACCCGTAATAACAATACACAGGACCCGTAATAACAATACACAGAGAGACCCGTAATAACAATACACAGGATGAGACCCGTAATAACAATACACAGGACGAGACCCGTAATAACAATACACAGGACGAGACCAGTAATAACAATACACAGGATGAGACCCGTAATAACAATACACAGGACGAGACCCGTAAATAACAATACACAGGACGAGACCCGTAATAACAATACACAGGACGAGACCAGTAATAACAATACACAGGACGAGACCCGTAATAACAATACACAGGATGAGACCCGTAATAACAATACACAGGAGAGACCCGTAATAACAATACACAGGATGAGACCCGTAATAACAATACACAGGACGAGACCCGTAATAACAATACACAGGACGAGACCCGTAATAACAATACACAGGACGAGACCCGTAATAACAATACACAGGATGAGACCCGTAATAACAATACACAGGATGAGACCCGTAATAACAATACACAGGACCCCGTAATAACAATACACAGGATGAGACCCGGATAAGACCAGTAACAATACACAGGATGAGACCCGTAATAACAATACACAGGATGAGACCCGTAATAACAACACACAGGACGAGACCCGTAATAACAATACACAGGATGAGACCACACAGTAAGACCCGTAATAACAATACAGGACGAGACCCGTAATAACAATATACAGGATGAGACCCGTAATAACAATACACAGGACGAGACCCGTAATAACAATACACAGGACGAGACCCGTAATAACAATACACAGGATGAGACCCATAATAACAATACACAGGACAGACCCGTAATAACAACACACAGGACGAGACCAGTAATAACAATACACAGGATGAGACCAGTAATAACAATACACAGGATGAGACCCGTAATAACAATACACAGGATGAGACCAGTAATAACAACACACAGGACGAGACCCGTAAATAACAATACCAGTAATAACAACACACAGGACGACAGGACAGAGACCCAGTAATAACAATACACAGGATAGACCCGTAATAACAATACACAGGACGAGACCCGTAATAACAATACACAGGACGAGACCCGTAATAACAATACACAGGACGAGACCCGTAATAACAATAGACCCGTACAGGACGAGACCCGTAATAACAATACACAGGACGAGACCCGTAATAACAATACACAGGATGAGACCAATACACAGGACGAATAACAATACACAGGATGAGACCCGTAATAACAATACACAGGACGAGACCCGTAATAACAATATACAGGACGAGACCCGTAATAACAACACACAGGACGAGACCCGTAATAACAACACACAGGACCCGAGACCACAGTAATAACAATACACAGGACGAGACCCGTAATAACAATACACAGGACGAGACCCGTAATAACAATACACAGGACGAGACCCGTAATAACAATACACAGGATGAGACCCGTAATAACAATACACAGGACGAGACCCGTAATAACAATATACAGGATGAGACCCGTAATAACAATACACAGGATGAGACCCGTAATAACAATATACAGGACGAGACCCGTAATAACAATACACAGGATGAGACCCATAATAACAATATACAGGATGAGACCCGTAATAACAACACACAGGACGAGACCAGTAATAACAATACACAGGATGAGACCCGTAATAACAATACACAGGATGAGACCCGTAATAACAATATACAGGATGAGACCCGTAATAACAACACACAGGATGAGACCCGTAATAACAATATACAGGATGAGACCCGTAATAACAATATACAGGACGAGACCCGTAATAACAACACACAGGACGAGAGCCGTAATAACAACACACAGGATGAGACCCGTAATAACAATACACAGGACGAGACCCGTAATAACAATATACAGGACGAGACCCGTAATAACAATACACAGGACGAGACCCGTAATAACAATACACAGGATGGGACCCGTAATAACAATATACAGGACGAGACCCGTAATAACAATATACAGGACGAGACCCGTAATAACAACACACAGGACGAGACCCGTAATAACAATACACAGGACGAGACCCGTAATAACAATACACAGGATGAGACCCGTAATAACAATACACAGGACGAGACCCGTAATAACAATACACAGGACGAGACCCGTAATAACAATACACAGGACGAGACCCGTAATAACAATACACAGGATGAGACCCGTAATAACAATACACAGGACGAGACCCGTAATAACAATACACAGGACGAGACCCGTAATAACAATACACAGGACGAGACCCGTAATAACAACACACAGGATGAGACCCGTAATAACAATACACAGGACACAGGACGAGACCCGTAATAACAATACACAGGACGAGACCCGTAATAACAATACACAGGACGAGACCCGTAATAACAATACACAGACGAGACCCGTAATAACAATACACAGGACGAGACCCGTAATAACAATACACAGGACCCGAGACCCGTAATAACAATACACAGGACGAGACCCGTAATAACAATACACAGGACGAGACCCGTAATAACAATACACAGGACGAGACCCGTAATAACAATACACAGGACGAGACCCGTAATAACAATATACAGGACGAGACCAGTAATAACAATACACAGGACGAGACCAGTAATAACAACACACAGGACGAGACCCGTAATAACAATACACAGGACGAGACCCGTAATAACAACACACGGGATGAGGCCCGTGTCACGCCTTGGTCATAGTATTTTGTGTTTTCGTTATATATTTGGTCAGGCCAGGGTGTGACATGGGTTTAAAATGTTGTGTTTCCTATTGGGACCAGTAATAACAACACCACTGACTCAGGATAAAGGTGTAGTACATTGTCAATTGTAAAATGACTGGAGACCCGTTAGGACGAAAAGACCGAGACCAGCCCAAAACAAACACGGACGAGACCAGTAATACAAAACACAGGGATGTAACAATACACAGACCAAGGTAAAACCTCTAATAGATAAATACACAGGATGAGACCCATAATAACAATACACAGGACGAGACCCGTAATAACAATACACAGGATGAGACCCGTAATAACAATACACAGGACGAGACCCAATAATAACAATAACAACACACAGGAGAGACCCGTAATAACAATACACAGGACGAGACCAGTAATAACAACACACAGGACGAGACCCGTAATAACAATACACAGGATGAGACCCGTAATAACAATACACAGGATGAGACCCGTAATAAAATACACAGGATGAGACCCGTAATAACAATAGACCCGTAATAACAGGACGAGACCCGTAATAACCAATAACACAGGACGAGACCCGTAATAACAATACACAGGATGAGACCCGTAATAACAATACACAGGACGAGACCCGTAATAACAATACACAGGACGAGACCCGTAATAACAATACACAGGATGAGACCCGTAATAACAATACACAGGACGAGACCCGTAATAACAATACACAGGACGAGACCCGTAATAACAATACACAGGACGAGACCCGTAATAACAATACACAGGACGAGACCCGTAATAACAATACACAGGATGAGACCCGTAATAACAATACACAGGACGAGACCCGTAATAACAATACACAGGATGAGACCCGTAATAACAATACACAGGACGAGACCCGTAATAACAATACACAGGACGAGACCCGTAATAACAATACACAGGACGAGACCCGTAATAACAATACACAGGATGAGACCCGTAATAACAATACACAGGACGAGACCCGTAATAACAACACACAGGATGAGACCCGTAATAACAATACACAGGATGAGACCCGTAATAACAACACACAGGACGAGACCCGTAATAACAATACACAGGATGAGACCAGTAATAACAACACACAGGACGAGACCCGTAATAACAATACACAGGACGAGACCAGTAATAACAACACACAGGATGAGACCCGTAATAACAATATACAGGACGAGACCCGTAATAACAATACACAGGATGAGACCAGTAATAACAATACACAGGATGAGACCAGTAATAACAATACACAGGACGAGACCAGTAATAACAATACACAGGACGAGACCAGTAATAACAATACACAGGACGAGACCAGTAATAACAATACACAGTAACCCGTAATAACAACACACAGGATGAGACCCGTAATAACAATACACAACCCGTAATAACAATACACAGGACGAGACCAGTAATAACAATACACAGACCCAGTAATAACAATAGACCCGTACAATACACAGGATGAGACCAGTAATAACAACACACAGGACGAGACCCATAATAACAATATACAGGATGAGACCAGTAATAACAACACACAGGACGAGACCCGTAATAACAATACACAGGACGAGACCAGTAATAACAATACACAGGACGAGACCAGTAATAACAATATACAGGATGAGACCCCTAATAACAACACACAGGACGAGACCTGTAATAACAATACACAGGATGAGACCCGTAATAACAACACCCAGGACGAGACCAGTAATAACAACACACAGGACGAGACCCGTAATAACAACCCGTAATACAGGATGAGACCATGAGACCAGTAATAACAACACACAGGACGAGACCCGTAATAACAATAAGGATGAGACAAATAACAGGGACGAGACCCGTAATAACAATACACAGGATGAGACCCGTAATAACAATACACAGGATGAGACCCGTAATAACAACACACAGGACGAGACCCGTAATAACAATACACAGGATGAGACCCGTAATAACAACACACGGACCCGTAATAACAATACACAGAGACCAGTAATAACAATACACAGGACGAGACCAGTAATAACAATATACAGGATGAGACCCGTAATAACAATACACAGGACGAGACCTGTAATAACAATACACAGGACGAGACCAGTAATAACAACACACAGGACGAGACCAGTAATAACAACACACAGGATGAGACCCGTAATAACAATACACAGGACGAGACCAGTAATAACAATACACAGGATGAGACCCGTAATAACAACACACAGGATGAGACCCGTAATAACAACACACAGGACGAGACCCGTAATAACAACACACAGGACGAGACCAGTAATAACAATACACAGGACGAGACCCGTAATAACAACACACAGGACGAGACCCGTAATAACAACACACAGGACGAGACCCGTAATAACAATACACAGGATGAGACCCGTAATAACAATACACAGGACGAGACCCGTAATAACAACACACAGGACGAGACCCATAATAACAATACACAGGACGAGACCCGTAATAACAATACACAGGACGAGACCAGTAATAACAATATACAGGATGAGACCCGTAATAACAATACACAGGACGAGACCCGTAATAACAATACACAGGACGAGACCCGTAATAACAACACACAGGAAGAGACCCGTAATAACAACACACAGGACGAGACCCGTAATAACAATACAGAGGATGAGACGCGTAATAACAACACACAGGACGAGACCCGTAATAACAATACAATACACAGGATGAGACCCGTAATAACAATACACAGGACGAGACCCGTAATAACAACACACAGGACGAGACCCGTAATAACAATACACAGGATGACCCGACCAGTAATAACAACACACAGGATGAGACCCGTAATAACAACACACAGGACGAGACCAGTAATAACAATACACAGGATGAGACCCGTAATAACAACACACAGGACGAGACCCGTAATAACAATACACAGGATGAGACCCGTAATAACAACACACAGGATGAGACCCGTAATAACAACACCAGGACGAGACCAGTAATAACAATACACAGGACGAGACCAGTAATAACAATACACAGGACGAGACCCGTAATAACAATACACAGGACGAGACCAGTAATAACAATACACAGGAAGAGACCCGTAATAACAACACACAGGACGAGACCCGTAATAACAATACACAGGACGAGACCAGTAATAACAATACACAGGACGAGACCCGTAATAACAACACACAGGACGAGAGACCCGTAATAACAACACACAGGACGAGACCCGTAATAACAATACACAGGACGAGACCCGTAATAACAATACAGGATGAGACCCGTAATAACAACACACAGGATGAGACCCAATACACAGTAATAACAACACAGGACAGACCCCGTAATAACAATACACAGGATGAGACCCGTAATAACAACACACAGGAGACCCGAGACCAGGATGTAATAACAATACACAGGATGAGACCCGTAATAACAACACACAGGATGAGACCCGTAATAACAACACACAGGACGAGACCAGTAATAACAACACACAGGACGAGACCAGTAATAACAACACACAGGGACGAGACCCGTAATAACAATACACAGGATGAGACCAGAACAACACAGGACAGACCCGTAGGACAGACCCGTAATAACAATACACAGGACGAGACCCGTAATAACAATACACAGGATGAGACCCGTAATAACAACACACAGGACGAGACCCGTAATAACAATACACAGGACGAGACCAGTAATAACAACACACAGGACGAGACCAGTAATAACAATACACAGGACCCGAGACCCAGTAATAACAATACACAGGATGAGACCCGTAATAACAACACACAGGACGAGACCAGTAATAACAATACACAGGATGAGACCCGTAATAACAATACACAGGACGAGACCCGTAATAACAATACACAGGACGAGACCAGTAATAACAATACACAGGATGAGACCCGTAATAACAACACACAGGATGAGACCCGTAATAACAACACACAGGACGAGACCCGTAATAACAATACACAGGGACGAGACCAGTAATAACAATACACAGGACGAGACCAGTAATAACAATACACAGGACGAGACCCGTAATAACAATACACAGGACGAGACCCACAGGAATAACAATACACAGGACGAGACCCGTAATAACAATACACAGGAATAACGAGACCCGTAATAACAATACACAGGATGAGACCCGTAATAACAATACACAGGACGAGACCCGTAATAACAACACACAGGACGAGACCCGTAATAACAATACACAGGATGAGACCAGTAATAACAATACACAGGACGAGACCAGTAATAACAATACACAGGACAGACCCGTAATAACAATACACAGGATGAGACCCGTAATAACAACACACAGGACGAGACCCACAATACACAGGACGAGACCCGTAATAACAATACACAGGACGAGACCCGTAATAACCCAATAACACACAGGACGAGACCCGTAATAACAATACACAGGATGAGACCCGTAATAATAATACACAGGACGAGACCCGTAATAACAATATACAGGATGAGACCCGTAATAACAACACACAGGACGAGACCCGTAATAACAATACACAGGACGAGACCAGTAATAACAATACACAGGATGAGACCCGTAATAACAATACACAGGACGAGACCCGTAATAACAATACACAGGACGAGACCAGTAATAACAACACACAGGACGAGACCCGTAATAACAACACACAGGACGAGACCAGTAATAACAATACACAGGATGAGACCCGTAATAACAACACACAGGACGAGACCAGTAATAACAACACACAGGACGAGACCCATAATAACAATATACAGGATGAGACCAGTAATAACAACACACAGGACGAGACCCGTAATAACAATATACAGGATGAGACCCGTAATAACAACACACAGGACGAGACCCGTAATAACAATACACAGGACGAGACCAGTAATAACAATATACAGGATGAGACCCGTAATAACAACACACAGGACGAGACCAGTAATAACAATACACAGGACGAGACCCGTAATAACAACACACAGGACGAGACCAGAAATAACAATATACAGGATGAGACCCATAATAACAATACACAGGACGAGACCCGTAATAACAATACACAGGATGAGACCAGTAATAACAATACACAGGACGAGACCCGTAATAACAATACACAGGACGAGACCCGTAATAACAACACACAGGACGAGACCAGTAATAACAACACACAGGACGAGACCCGTAATAACAATATACAGGATGAGACCAGTAATAACAACACACAGGACGAGACCCGTAATAACAATATACAGGACGAGACCCGTAATAACAACACACAGGATGAGACCAGTAATAACAACACACAGGACGAGACCCGTAATAACAATACACAGGACGAGACCAGTAATAACAATACACAGGATGAGACCCGTAATAACAATACACAGGACGAGACCAGTAATAACAATAACAGGACACCAGTAATAACAACACAGACCCAGTAATAACAACACACAGGACGAGACCCGTAATAACAATACACAGGATGAGACCCGTAATAACAACACACAGGACGAGACCCGTAATAACAATACACAGGACGAGACCAGTAATAACAATACACAGGGACGAGACCAGTAATAACAATACACAGGATGAGACCCGTAATAACAACACACAGGACGAGACCTGTAATAACAATACACAGGATGAGACCCGTAATAACAACACCCAGGACGAGACCAGTAATAACAACACACAGGACGAGACCCGTAATAACAATACACAGGATGAGACCAGTAATAACAACACACAGGACGAGACCCGTAATAACAATACACAGGACGAGACCAGTAATAACAATACACAGGACGAGACCCGTAATAACAATACACAGGACGAGACCAGTAATAACAATACACAGGACGAGACCAGTAATAACAATATACAGGATGAGACCCCTAATAACAATATACAGGATGAGACCAGTAATAACAATACACAGGACGAGACCTGTAATAACAATACACAGGATGAGACCCGTAATAACAACACACAGGACGAGACCAGTAATAACAACACACAGGACGAGACCAGTAATAACAACACACAAGACCACACAGGATGAGACCCGTAATAACAATACACAGGACGGAGAGACCAGTAATAACAACACACAGGATGAGACCCGTAATAACAATACACAGGACGAGACCCGTAATAACAATACACAGGACGAGACCCGTAATAACAATACACAGGACGAGACCCGTAATAACAACACACAGGACGAGACCCGTAATAACAATACACAGGACGAGACCCAGGACGAGAATAACAATACACAGGACGAGACCCGTAATAACAATACACAGGACGAGACCCGACCACACAATACCAGTAATAACAACACACAGGACGAGACCCGTAATAACAATACACAGGACGAGACCAGTAATAACAATAAGGACAGACCAGTAATAACAATACACAGGACGAGACCCGTAATAACAATACACAGGACGAGACCCGTAATAACAATACACAGGACGAGACCCGTAATAACAACACACAGGAAGAGACCCGTAATAACAACACACAGGACGAGACCCGTAATAACAATACACAGGATGAGACCCGTAATAACAACACACAGGACGAGACCCGTAATAACAATATACAGGAAGAGACCCGTAATAACAACACACAGGAAGAGACCCGTAATAACAACACACAGGACGAGACCCGTAATAACAATACACAGGATGAGACGCGTAATAACAACACACAGGATGAGACCCGTAATAACAACACACAGGACGAGACCAGAAATAACAATATACAGGATGAGACCCCTAATAACAACACACAGGACGAGACCTGTAATAACAATACACAGGATGAGACGCGTAATAACAACACACAGGATGAGACGCGTAATAACAACACCCAGGACGAGACCAGTAATAACAACACCCAGGACGAGACCAGTAATAACAACACACAGGACGAGACCTGTAATAACAACACACAGGACGAGACCAGTAATAACAACACACAGGACGAGACCAGTAATAACAATACACAGGACGAGACCAGTAATAACAACACACAGGACGAGACCCGTAATAACAACACACAGGACGAGACCAGTAATAACAACACACAGGATGAGACGCGTAATAACAACACCCAGGACGAGACCAGTAATAACAACACACAGGACGAGACCCGTAATAACAACACACAGGACGAGACCAGTAATAACAATATACAGGATGAGACCCGTAATAACAACACACAGGATGAGACCCGTAATAACAATACACAGGACGAGACCCGTAATAACAATACACAGGATGAGACCAGTAATAACAACACACAGGACGAGACCCGTAATAACAATATACAGGATGAGACCCGTAATAACAACACACAGGACGAGACCCGTAATAACAATACACAGGACGAGACCAGTAATAACAACACACAGGACGAGACCAGTAATAACAATACACAGGATGAGACCAGTAATAACAATACACAGGACGAGACCCGTAATAACAACACACAGGACGAGACCCGTAATAACAACACACAGGACGAGACCAGTAATAACAATACACAGGACGAGACCAGTAATAACAATACACAGGACGAGACCCGTAATAACAATACACAGGACGAGACCCGTAATAACAACACACAGGACGAGACCCATAATAACAATACACAGGACGAGACCCGTAATAACAATACACAGGATGAGACCCGTAATAACAATACACAGGACGAGACCCGTAATAACAACACACGGGACGAGACCCGTAATAACAATACACAGGATGAGACCAGGAATAACAACACACGGGACGAGACCCATAATAATAATACACAGGACGAGACCCGTAATAACAATATACAGGATGAGACCCGTAATAACAACACACGGGACGAGACCCATAATAATAATACACAGGACGAGACCCGTAATAACAATATACAGGATGACACCCGTAATAATAATACACAGGACGAGACCCGTAATAACAATATACAGGATGAGACCCGTAATAACAACACACGGGACGAGACCCATAATAATAATACACAGGACGAGACCAGTAATAACAATATACAGGATGAGACCCGTAATAACAATACACAGGACGAGACCCGTAATAACAATACACAGGACGAGACCCGTAATAACAACACACAGGACGAGACCAGTAATAACAACACACAGGATGAGACCCGTAATAACAACACACAGGACGAGACCCGTAATAACAATACACAGGATGAGACGCGTAATAACAACACACAGGATGAGACGCGTAATAACAACACACAGGATGAGACCCGTAATAACAACACACAGGACGAGACCAGTAATAACAATACACAGGACGAGACCCGTAATAGAAATAAACAGGACGAGACCCGTAATAACAATACACATGACGAGACCAGGAATAACAACACACAGGACGAGACCAGTAATAACAATACACAGGATGAGACCATTAATAACAACACACAGGACGAGACCCGTAATAACAATACACAGGACGAGACCAGTAATAACAATATACAGGATGAGACCCGTAATAACAATACACAGGACGAGACCCGTAATAACAATACACAGGACGAGACCGGGAATAACAACACACAGGACGAGACCAGTAATAACAATATACAGGATGAGACCGGTAATAACAACACACAGGACGAGACCAGTAATAACAATACACAGGATGAGACCCGTAATAACAATACACAGGACGAGACCCGTAATAACAATACACAGGACGAGACCAGGAATAACAACACACAGGACGAGACCAGTAATAACAATACACAGGACGAGACCCGTAATAAAAATACACAGGACGAGACCCGTAATAACAATACACAGGACGAGACCAGGAATAACAACACACAGACCAGTAATAACAACACACAGAGACCAGTAATAACAATACACAGGATGAGACCAGTAATAACAATACACAGGACGAGACCAGTAATAACAATACACAGGACGAGACCAGTAATAACAATACACAGGACGAGACCAGTAATAACAATACACAGGATGAGACCCGTAATAACAATACACAGGACGAGACCAGTAATAACAATACACAGGACGAGACCAGTAATAACAATACACAGGACGAGACCAGTAATAACAATACACAGGACGAGACCAGTAATAACAATACACAGGACGAGACCCGTAATAACAATACACAGGACGAGACCAGTAATAACAATACACAGGACGAGACCAGTAATAACAATACACAGGACGAGACCAGTAATAACAATACACAGGACGAGACCAGTAATAACAATACACAGGATGAGACCCGTAATAACAACACACAGGACGAGACCAGTAATAACAATACACAGGACGAGACCGGTAATAACAATACACAGGACGAGACCCGTAATAACAATACACAGGACGAGACCAGGAATAACAACACACCGGATGAGACCGGTAATAACAATACACAGGACGAGACCCGTAATAACAATACACAGGACGAGACCAGGAATAACAATACACGAGACGAGACCCATAATAACAATACACAGGATGAGACCCGTAATAACAATACACAGGACGAGACACGTAATAACAATACACAGGACGAGACCCGTAATAACAACACACAGGATGAGACCAGTAATAACAATATACAGGACGAGACCCGTAATAACAATACACAGGACGAGACCAGTAATAACAACACCCAGGACGAGACCAGTAATAACAACACACAGGACGAGACCCGTAATAACAATATACAGGATGAGACCCGTAATAACAATACACAGGATGAGACCAGTAATAACAATACACAGGACGAGACCCGTAATAACAATACACAGGACGAGACCCGTAATAACAATACACAGGACGAGACCTGTAATAACAATACACGAGACGAGACCCGTAAAAACAATACACAGGACAAGACCTGTAATAACAATACACGAGACGAGACCCGTAAAAACAATACACAGGACGAGACCTGTAAAAACAATACACGAGACGAGACCCTTAATCACAAGAGCACAGGGGGAGAGCAATAGGGGGAAATGGGAACCAGGTGTGTGTCATGAGACAAGACAATGGTGAACAGAGGGCACATATATACAATTACTAATAGGGGGAATGGGAACCAGGTGTGTGTAATGAGACAAGACAATGGTGAACAGAGGGCACATATATACAATTACTAATAGGGGGAATGGGAACCAGGTGTGTGTAATGAGACAAGACAATGGTGAACAGAGGGCACATATATACAATTACTAATAGGGGGAAATGGGAAGCAGGTGTGCATAATGAGACAGTTCAGTGACGCCTCGAGGCCGGTGACGTAGACCTCCGGAACTGTTGCAGGGAATGAGCAGCAGTACCGTGAGGACCCAAGACACACATGGGGATGTGTGAAACCTACTCTTCAGCCTGAAGTGTCCTGACGTGTCCTGAAGTGTCTGCCAGCGAATAGCTAGCTTTTCGCGTGGCACCGACTGGTAAGACGCTTCAGGATGGCGGTCATGTGTGCTATCCAGGTCCTGGGTTCGTGCCTCAGTGTGAGCCGATTCAGGAGGAGGTAGTACTTACTAAGCAAGCAGTGTGACGTCCTTTACGCAGGCAGAGAAGAGTGGAGGACTGGGCCAGTCAGTGCACATAAAGCAGGTGGCAGAGTGTGTTAAATGGTGTGCAGCTTATGGCCACTGTGACACAGCCTGTGACAAGACAGCAAGGATGGACCACTTCACATCAAGAGTTGGATGTGGTTGCCTGTGACTGTTGCCGGGATCATGTCCCTTCTGTAACATGGCACGTGTTACTGTAATGACAAGTGGCACAGCTCACAATGGTTATCGCCCTAGCAATTGGTTTATTGGTGTTTCAGTGCAGCATTCACACCACCCCGTTCCCAGCTACAGTAATATGGTGTATCTGAAAGCAATGTACAATTTCCTAATGTAATCTAAAATAAACAAGATTCATCTGATATGTGTAAGTTCATTCCCATTAGCAGCTAAAAACTCCCACAATAGAAACATTTCAGGGAGAATTATTAACAATGAGGCATGAAGGAGATGCCTCAAAAATGTTCCTGAACACGAACTTCAGGGAGGGGGGAAAAAGGAATCTACAAATTCACAAAAACAAAAGGGTTTTACCCTGAGAAAGAAACAGGGCATGATGTGCTGAGTGCCGACTGACTCCAGTGTAAAATGAGTTGAGACAAAGGCAGAAATCTAGTGGAGCGTGGCAGGATTTAGCATCAGTATTGTCTTTGTCCACACTCCCACAGAGCACATTACACTAACTGTACGCAGATGTGTCGGCTACAAAATACCTTTTGCCTCTTTAATACAGTACTCATAAATGGAAGAGAGAGGGGAGGAGGGAGATCTAGTGGCCTGGCTTTGCAGTGTGTGATAGGATTGCCAATTGTGGCTCATGGAGGGAGGGGAGGCAGAGAGCCGAGTGGGGCTCCGTCCTGCAGCCTGCCACTGCAGAGTGGAGTGGAGAGTAGAGGGGAAGAGGGGACCCCCAGATTGATGCTGGGGAGCCTGTCAGCTTATCACCCCCAGACAAGAGCCCCCCAGATAAATGTGGCCGAGCAGGAGAGGAGTGCAGCTTCAGCTGTGGAGGGGTGCGGGACAGCGATAAGGAGCAAGCTCCGTGGGGCGAGATGGGGGAGTGAGGCATGGGGCCCAGGGCTGGCAAACCCAGCCAGCAGCCACACTGATTCACACATTTTACTGACTAAACCTTGTTAAAACATTTACACACACAGACATTCACCATGCTCGGCAGATGTAGGTTAGAGCAGGCAGTGTGTGTGTGTGTGTGTGTGTGTGTGTGTGTGTGTGTGTGTGTGTGTGTGTGTGTGTGTGTGTGTGTGTGTGTGTGTGTGTGTGTGTGTGTGTGTGTGTGTGTGTGTGTGTGTGTGTGTGTGTGTGTGCGTGCGTGCGTGCATGTGCATTGTTGTGTGTGCACTTGTGAGGGAGGGAGTCTGAGTGCAACTGTACATGAAACATGCAGAGAGAGAGCGAGAGAGAGCGAGAGATAGAGAGAGTGGGGGGATCCTCTCTCCTTCTTTCTTCAAGAGCAGATCTAAAGCTGGGTCTCTTAAAAACTGATCATAAAATGTGCTTTTTCACTGGCAGAGTGCACACCATGAATTGATCCCCTGATGGAGATCTGGCAGCCGTTTTCTCCTCTGCTCATCTGCCTGCCCAGAAACAGGATAATCTACTCCCTCCCTGCTTTCCTAATCCAGCCATACATCCCCGTTCACCATGCCCATTTGTGTCCCAAGACGGACAGGGGTGTCGTTTGGAAGTCCATGTTGGAATATATCTGGCTGTTTGTCTTTTTTCTAAATGACTGTTGTGCGACTGTGAAATGATCATTCCTCCAGCATTACTACCATCTGGCTTGTGTGACTGTGAAATGATAATTCCTCCAGCATTACTACCATCTGGCTTGTGCGACTGTGAAATGATCATTACTACCATCTGGCTTGTGTGACTGTGAAATGATCATTACTACCATCTGGCTTGTGTGACTGTGAAATGATCATTCCTCCAGCATTACTACCATCTGGCTTGTGCGACTGTGAAATGATAATTCCTCCAGCATTACTACCATCTGGCTTGTGCGACTGTGAAATGATCATTCCTCCAGCATTACTACCATCTGGCTTGTGCGACTGTGAAATGATCATTCCTCCAGCATTACTACCATCTGGCTTGTGCGACTGTGAAATGATAATTCCTCCAGCATTACTACCATCTGGCTTGTGCGACTGTGAAATGATCATTCCTCCAGCATTACTACCATCTGGCTTGTGTGACTGTGAAATGATCATTACTACCATCTGGCTTGTGTGACTGTGAAATTATCATTCCTCCAGCATTACTACCATCTGGCTTGTGCGACTGTGAAATGATCATTCCTCCAGCATTACTACCATCTGGCTTGTGCGACTGTGAAATGATCATTACTCCAGCATACCATCTGGCTTGTGATTAGCGTTCCGATTATAATTCATTGCAATCAGAGCTCAGCAACTTGTAACAACATAACCACTGGTCGTGTGTTGCTGCTGTTATTAGTAGCTTGTTTCTTGCATCTCAAGGCCACAAATATTAGCATAAACAATTACAACAAAGGTTTTAAAAGTCAGAGAAAATTAGTGTTAAATTGAATGAATGTAGCATAAATCAATATGTTAAGGGTTCTTTCCAATGAAGGCTATCCAACTTTCCAACTGTCCAACTGTCACACAAATTAACATGGATGAACCACACAGGTCTATTTTAAATTTACAACAACAAAAATCTGTCTGACATACCGTAGCAACAGTGATTCAAGGTTCAACTGGTACTCTGACCACTGACTGTCATGATGACGGGGACAGATGTGCCAGACCTTGTCATGAATGCTACTGGCTGTGTGGATGTTATCGACTGTGTGTGTGTTGAGAGGTGTGTGACACTTTTCCCAGGTGAATGTTAAGCTAAATAAAGGTGCTACAAACACACCTGCCAAACCACGAGACCTGTTACGACTAACATCATCAGTTTATAGGAAGTTGTTTTTCAGACATGTTGTTGTGGGCAGACCTAAAGAGATATTATTTCCTTCAAACTTCATGCTTTGTTTGAAGGAACAAAATGTAAGAGCTTCATTTGGGCTCATTTTACAAAACTTGAGCCCAAAAATTGTTATACACACTCATAGCGCCCTTCTCTCCAAATCACACTGCCAACAAAAATGTACATGTAATGCATCTCCATTCAAAAGGTGGGGTTGTTATAATGCACTTGACAACAGCAATCCATGCCAATACTATAGTATATATTCAAGGTGCAATTACATCAGTATTAAATTCCATTACAGTCTGCCTTTAAAAGAAAAACATGCCCAGGCAGTGGATGCTGCTCCTGCAAGTCAGATAGAGAGAGAGAGAGAGAGAGAGAGAGAGAGAGAGAGAGAGAGAGAGAGAGAGAGAGAGAGAGAGAGAGGGAGAGAGACAGAGAGAGAGAGAGAGAGAGAGAGAGAGAGAGAGACAGAGAGAGAGAGAGAGAGAGAGAGAGAGAGAGAGAGAGAGAGAGAGAGAGAGAGAGAGAGAGAGAGAGAGAGAGAGAGAGAGAGAGAGAGAGAGAGAGAGAGAGAGAGAGAGAGAGAGAGAGAGAGCAAGAGAGAGCAAGACACAGCGAGAACAAGACAGAGCAAGACTGAGAGAGCAGCGAGCGAGAGAGCACGAGAGAGAGAGAGCGAGACAGAGAGAGCGAGAGAGCGAGAAAGCGAGAGAGAGAGAGACAGAGAGAGAGAGACAGAGAGAAAACGAGAGAGAGAGCGAGACAGAGAGAGACAGAGAGGGAGAGAGAGGCAGAGAGAGAGAGAGCGAGACAGAGAGAGAGAGAGACAGAGAGAGAGACAGAGAGAGAGAGAAAGTGAGAGAGAGAGAGAGAGAGAGACAGAGACAGAGAGAGACAGAGAGAGACAGAGAGAGACAGAGAGAGACAGAGAGAGAGAGAGAGACAGACAGACAGACAGACAGACAGACAGACAGACAGACAGACAGACAGACAGACAGACAGACAGACAGACAGACAGACAGACAGACAGACAGACAGACAGACAGACAGACAGACAGACAGACAGACAGACAGACAGACAGACAGACATTACAGAGAAGTAATAATAATCAGAATGAGTTAGTGATGGCTGTCATATAATATGGCAAGGTGTTCTATTTACAACCTGTAATAAAACTGCCTCCATGGCAATTTATGGAGGCGTTTGGCCCACAGAGCTGAATCCTTTTTGCCACCAAGGGCACGTTTTTTAACCTCTGCAGTGCATTTTAATATATTTGCAGATGAACATTTTATCTAATAGAGCATTGCAAACTGGGAAGTAAGCAGGCACTAAATAACGCAACAATAGTTTTTGTAATCCAGTATGCTGGTACAGTATGAGCCCCCCCCCTCCCTGGCCTGGCATGGTGCCCCCTAACCCACCCCTCACCACCATCCCCTTTGGCAATGAGCAGCCCTTATTAATGTGATCACACTGTTAAGTAATGTCAGTGAGTGTGAGATGAGTTGTGCGTTGGATGTTGGGCCAGTCTCTCTGCAGCAGCTCTCCTCCTGCTGTGACTGAGTTAGGACATTGATCTGAAGGATCGGATGGTGAGTGACGATGCACATGAACTTACGATGACAAAGGGTTCCTGGATAATGTTGAGGTTCAGGACTTTTTAGGAGTTATACTGTAACTGTGTGTTTCTCTGACCTCAAAGCTTTAGCTGTGATACTGTTTTAATGTAATGATGTGTAAAACAAACCTCATGTACCATTGATGCTGGATGAGGTCTACCAACCTAGTTTACAAATTCCCAATGCATGTAGTATAACAGCTGTATAATAAGTTAAGCCCTACCTCTTTAACACGCACCAGGTTGAATGGAGAACATTGTCAAGTAAAAACAATAGGGAGGAGCTCTCCAAAACATCAGTGGGTGCACACCTACCACACAACTACAGGCCTACCATACAGCTAAAGGCCCACCATACAGCTACAGACAGGCCTACCGTACAGCTTCAGACAGGCCTACCATATAGCTACAGACAGGCCTACCATACAGCTAAAGGCCCACCATATAGCTAACAGACAGGCCTACCGTACAGCTACAGACAGGCCTACCAAACAGCTACAGACAGGTCTACCATACAGCTAAAGGCCTACCGTACAGCTACAGACAGGCCTACCGTACAGCTACAGACAGGCCTACCATACAGCTAAAGGCCCACCATACAGCTACAGACAGGCCTACCAAACAGCTACAGACAGGCCTACCATACAGCTAAAGGCCCACTATACAGCTACAGACAGGCCCACCATACAGCTACAGACAAGCCTACCATACAGCTACAGACAGGCCTACCATACAGCTAAAGGCCCACCATACAGCTACAGACAGGCCCACCATACAGCTACAGACAAGCCTACCATACAGCTACAGACAGGCCTACCATACAGCTAAAGGCCCACCATACAGCTACAGACAGGCCTACCATATAGCTACAGGCAGGCTTACCATACAGCTACAGACATGCCTACCATATAGCTACAGACATGCCTACCATACAGCTGCAGACAGGCCTACCATACAGCTACAGACAGGCCTACCATATAGCTACAGGCAGGCCTACCATACAGCTACAGACATGCCTACCATACAGCTGCAGACAGGCCTACCATACAGCTAAAGGCCCACCATACAGCTACAGACAGTCCTACCATTCAGCTAAAGACCTACCATACAGCTACAGACAGTCCTACCATACAGCTAAAGGTCTACCATTTATCTACAGACAGGCCTACCATACAGCTACAGACAGGCCTCCCATACAGCTAAAGGTCTACCATTTATCTACAGACAGGCCTACCATACAGCTACAGACAGGTCTACCATACAGCTAAAGGCCCACCATACAGCTACAGACAGGCCTACCGTACAGCAACAGACAGGCCTACCATACAGCTACAGACAGGTCTACCATACAGCTAAAGGCCCACCATACAGCTACAGACAGGCCTACCATACAGCTACAGACAGTCCTACCGTACAGCCACAGACAGGCCTACTATACAGCTACAGACAGTCCTACCATACAGCTAAAGGCCTAACATACAGCTACAGACAGGCCTACCATACAGCTACAGACAGGCCTACCATACAGCTACAGACAGTCCTACCATACAGCTACAGACAGTCCTACCATACAGCTACAGACAGTCCTACCATACAGCTACAGACAGTCCTACCATACAGCTACAGACAGGCCTACCATACAGCTAAAGGCCTACTATACAGCTACAGACAGGCCTACCATACAGCTAAAGGTCTAACATACAGCTACAGACATAAAGTGTGGGAAGCAGAGTCAGAATAGACAGACTTTGGGAGGACAGGCGAAATCAGAATAGACAGACTGTGGGTGAAGAGGCAGAACAGAAAGATGATTACAGAATGATTCTGAGTGAAAGCAGACGAATGGAAACACACACACTTAATGATATGCCATTAGAACACGGAAAATGTTTGTGTACAATCATCAGTGGCTGTTCCATAATTGAAAGGCATTATGAAACTGCAATGAGGAGAATCAATTGATTACCACTCCAGTCTCCATTAGGGGGTGGAGAGGAGGAGGGGGCCTCTCCTCATTTTGGCTGGAGCCTCACCTGAGCACCGCTCTCATTAACACCCCACACTCCTCTCCAGCGAAGGTCGCAGCCAGGCCCTTCATTCAAACAGCAACTCGTTGCATGTTACATCTCATAGTATACTCAATTAACAAACTCATATCTATCTATCTATCTATCTATCTATCTATCTATCTATCTATCTCTCTCTCTCTCTCTCTCTCTCTCTCTCTCTCTCTCTCTCTCTCTCTCTCTCTCTCTCTCTCTCTCTCTCTCTCTCTCTCTCTCTCTCTCTCTCTCTCTCTCTCTCTCTCTCTCTCTCTCTCTCTCTCTCTCTCTCTCTCTCTCTCTCTCTCTCTCTCTCTCTCTCTCTCTGGAACTATGAAACCTCAATTACAAACTTGGGATTTCTGATTTCTGATCTTAGCAAGTCATTTGTTATGCATTTATTGTTAAAGACATAATCTAAAGGAAACTGCAGAACGACAGAAAAACTATACAGGAGTAGGAGTCCATTAAGCCATTCTGTGTGCTAACCTATAACTGAAATACCAATGTTATGTAAATGCCAACTATGTTTGCATCCTTCAAAGCAGCCAGACATGCATACACTGAAATAATGTACCAATCCAGTCCTCAAAAGTTGTTCATTTGAACTTGTCTATACACTACATAGGCAACTCAATCATTGTTCAGGATGAACAGGAGTAGTAGGGTTAGTGGATGGTAGACTGGGGCCTATCTGAAGTCGATGTGGCACCAGACATATATCATTACCTCTGTTTGGCTTCAGGCTGTTGTTCACTCTCATTCATTTGAATAGGTTCTCAAACTACTGCACTGTTGGCCCATCCATCAATACACTGTATGTGTTTCTTCCTCCCGGGCTTGTTTACTGTGAGAATAAGGTATAAGTACTGTATAGGCTGGTTAATAATTACACCAGACTAGGGACAAGAGAGAGGGGAAGATAGAAACATGTGGACAAATACACATGGGAAAAATGTAATGTGGAATAATGCCAGCATGTGATCCAACACAAACAAACACCAACCGAGGTAAAGCAGTTGCAATGTGAAGGTATTCACTCAGAAACAGAACGGACCTTCTCTCTCCCGAACAGTGTATGCTACTTGAGAACACTGCATGGCAAGGCTGGCAGTTACTGTAGATTCACAGATCTCCACATCCATTAACACAATCAGATCTCCCAGAAACACTCAGTACAGGTAGAGCAGAGCTGAGCCTCCTCAGGTTCAATTGGTGGTGCTTAGTGATGGTAAAAGAAACAAATAGAGTTTTTTTCAATCAATTAGTATTATTATTTTCATTTGTACCTATATATATATATATATATTATATATAGATATAGATATATATATATATACAGTACCATTCAAAAGTTTGGACACACTACTCATTCTAGTTATTATTATTATTATTTTTACTATTTTCATTTGTACCTATATATTCATATATACCTGGAATACATTTAAATGATGACCTCAGTTGTGTTGTGACAAGGTAGGAGTGGTATACTCCACAATCACCATGGCAAGACCTCAACCCAATTGAGATGGTTTGGGATGAGTTGGACTGCAGAGTGAAGAAAAGTGCTCAGCATATGTGGGAACTCCTTCAAGACTGTTGGAAAAGCATCCCTCATGGAGCTGGTTGAGAGAAGGCAATGGGTAGCTACTGAATAATCTCAAATATAAATATATTCAGATTTTTTAAACGCTTTTTTGGTTAATTAATTATTCCATATTTGTTATATGTACATATCTTTTAAAAATATATTTTCCTTTATTATTTTCCATGAACCCACCCCTCCCCTACCTAGTTGGAGTAAACTAATGAACAACAACACTTAGGCTTCGAATTCCAGTTTATACGTACTATATACATTTTACAGACACAATGTATTTTACAATAGTTATCTTTTGTTTGTTTTTATTCCTGTCCTCCCTTTACCCTTAACATCTCCCATCTATTCCTGATGTCCTTCCTTTACCCTAAACATCTCAAATCTATTCCTGATGTCCTTCCTTTACCCTTAACATCTCCCATCTATTCCTGATGTCCTTCCTTTACCCTTAACATCTCCCATCTATTCCTGATGTCCTTCCTTTACCCTAAACATCTCAAATCTATTCCTGATGTCCTTCCTTTACCCTTAACATCTCCCATCTATTCCTGATGTCCTTCCTTTACCCTTAACAACTCAAATCTATTCCTGATGTCCTTCCTTTACCCTTAACATCTCCCATCTATTCCTGATGTCCTTCCTTTACCCTAAACATCTCAAATCTATTCCTGATGTCCTTCCTTTACCCTTAACATCTCCCATCTATTCCTGATGTCCTTCCTTTACCCTTAACATCTCTCATCTATTCCTGATGTCCTTCCTTTACCCTTAACATCTCTCATCTATTCCTGATGTCCTTCCTTTACCCTTAACATCTCTCATCTATTCCTGATGTCCTTCCTTTACCCTTAACATCTCTCATCTATTCCTGATGTCCTTCCTTTACCCTTAACATCTCTCATCTATTCCTGATGTCCTTCCTTTACCCTTAACATCTCTCATCTATTCCTGATGTCCTTCCTTTACCCTTAACATCTCTCATCTATTCCTGATGTCCTTCCTTTACCCTTAACATCTCTCATCTATTCCTGATGTCCTTCCTTTACCCTTAACATCTCTCATCTATTCCTGATGTCCTTCCTTTACCCTTAACATCTCTCATCTATTCCTGATGTCCTTCCGTTACCCTTAACATCTCCCATCTATTCCTGATGTCCTTCATTTACCCTTAACCTCTCCCATCTATTCCTGATGTCCATCAAGTTTGATTTCTATTTGCCATATATTTTTCAACTGTGCTGTGCTGTTTCACATAATTTCTGAACCTATATACATTTTACAGACACAGTATATTTTACATGAGTTATCTTGTTGTTGTTAGTCCCACCCTTCCGCTCCTTTCAACCCCTCCCATATCCCATCTCTTAACACTATCCAGTCCCACCCTTCAGCTCCATTCAACCCCTCCCATATCCCCTCTCTTAACACCATCCAGTCCCACCCTTCAGCTCCATTCAACCCCTCCCATATCCCATCTCTTAACACCATCCAGTCCCACCCTTCAGCTCCATTCAACCCTCCCATATCCCATCTCTTAACACCATCCAGTCCCACCCTTCAGCTCCATTCAACCCCTCCAATATCCCATCTCTTAACACCATCCAGTCCCACCCTTCAGCTCCATTCAACCCCTCCCATATCCCATCTCTTAACACCATCCAGTCCCACCCTTCAGCTCCATTCAACCCCTCCCATATCCCATCTCTTAACACCATCCAGTCCCACCCTTCAGCTCCATTCAACCCCTCCCATATCCCATCTCTTAACACCATCCAGTCCCACCCTTCAGCTCCATTCAACCCCTCCCATATCCCATCTCTTAACACCACCCAGTCCCACCCTTCAGCTCCATTCAACCCCTCCCATATCCCATCTCTTAACACCATCCAGTCCCACCCTTCAGCTCCATTCAACCCCTCCCATATCCCATCTCTTAACACCATCCAGTCCCACCCTTCAGCTCCATTCAACCCCTCCCATATCCCATCTCTTAACACCATCCAGTCCCACCCTTCAGCTCCATTCAACCCCTCCCATATCCCATCTCTTAACACCATCCAGTCCCACCCTTCAGCTCCATTCAACCCCTCCCATATGCCATCTCTTAACACCATCCAGTCCCACCCTTCAGCTCCATTCAACCCCTCCCATATGCCATCTCTTAACACCATCCAGTCCCACCCTTCAGCTCCATTCAACCCCTCCCATATGCCATCTCTTAACACCATCCAGTCCCACCCTTCAGCTCCATTCAACCCCTCCCATATGCCATCTCTTAACACCATCCATTTTGAATTTCAATTTGCCATATACTTTTCAACTGTGCTGTGATGTTTCAGAAAAGTTCTGAACCTTTCTATTCTCATAGTTTCTACAGATTGTAAATTAAAGATACAATATTTTGCTAATAGTAGTATTATATTATTGATTGATTAACTAGGACTTTTCAAATCACCCAGTTGTGCTATTTGCAGAGTTAGCTCCAGGTAAATGTTGCAATTCTTCCGCCATTCCTGGACCTGTGACCAAAAACAAGTTACAAGAAATAGATAGAGTTACATATTGGAATATTATTTTGGATTATAGTACACTGAGTGTACAAAACATTAAGAACGCCTCGTTTAAAAATCCTTCTTTAATCCGTCTCCCCCAGTCCATCTACAGTGATTGAGGTGGATTTAACAAGTGACATCAATAAGTGATCATCACATTCACCTGGATTCACCTGGTCAGTCTATGTCATGGAAAGAGCAGGTGTTCATAATGTTTTGTGAACTCAGTACATATGCTTTTGTACTCATATTTATTAATTTATTTGCTATTTAGTGTTAGCTATCACTAGTCAGCTAGACCTTCGCCAAAACTCTCTTTTTTTATCCTAGAGTTTGTTCTCCATCTTCTTTTTATACAGTGAACCAGCTTGTTTTCACCACTTTTATTGCCATGAGTGACCAAAACAATGTTTTTCCCATACGCTCTCTTGTCTCTCTGCAGCAGACATATAGTGAGTCATGTGTTTGGAACATCAAATCGCAATAAAATTGCAGTAACGAATTGCAATACATATAGAATCGTGAGAATCGCAATACATATCATATCGTATCTTGATACTTGAGGTCCCTGGCAATTCCCAGACCTTGTGCTGCTGTCTCTACTCTCTTCTGCCTGGCATCCATACAGTCAGTCACCACCACGGCCACCAGCCCAGCCTGACACTTCAATAACACTTTTGATCACTGCAAATCGAATGAACATAATAAGCCAGTCAATATGTAATTTACTCCCTTCTAAACCAGTAAAAAATATGGAGCTGCCCGTGAATAACAGCATGAAAGGAAGTGCACTCAGACTGATGTCAGTTTCCGTAATGAAATTTCTCTTTCGCTCTCTTCCAGAAAATAGGAGCACTTTTCATGTAGGGGAGTGAAATGTACTTGAAAACGTCTCTTTGACTCAATAATTATGCATGAGAACGTGTGTAGTCCTTTGCTGTGTTCCACCCACATATTCCTTTTCACATTCTGGGGGCATACTGAGTGGACGTCTGTTTCCCACACTGTGCTCCTGGAGGAGAAATATAGCAAGAGTCTCACTGATAAATACCAATGAATAGTGTAAGAAGTCCCTAACACAGGAACATTTCATCTAGGCATTGGACCTGTGGGGGATAGATGGAGGGAAGAACACATGGAATAGAATCCTTATTTGAATGTAATATATGACTGTGTCAGACTGTACATTAATGATCAGTTACATTGGGATAGATAGAATGTAATGCTAATAATCAGTTACATTGGGATAGATAGAATGTAATGCTAATAATCAGTTACATTATGATAGATAGAATGTAATGCTAATAATCAGTTACATTAGGATAGATAGAATGTAATGCTAATAATCAGTTACATTAGGATAGATAGAATGTAATGCTAATAATCAGTTACATTGGGATAGATAGAATGTAATGCTAATAATCAGTTACATTGGGATAGATAGAATGTAATGCTAATAATCAGTTACATTAGGATAGATAGAATGTAATGCTAATGATCAGTTACATTGGGATAGATAGAATGTAATGCTAATAATCAGTTACATTGGGATAGATAGAATGTAATGCTAATAATCAGTTACATTAGGATAGATAGAATGTAATGCTAATAATCAGTTACATTAGGATAGATAGAATGTAATGCTAATAATCAGTTACATTAGGATAGATAGAATGTAATGCTAATAATCAGTTACATTGGGATAGATAGAATGTAATGCTAATAATCAGTTACATTAGGATAGATAGAATGTAATGCTAATAATCAGTTACATTAGGATAGATAGAATGTAATGCTAATAATCAGTTACATTAGGATAGATAGAATGTAATGCTAATAATCAGTTACATTAGGATAGATAGAATGTAATGCTAATAATCAGTTACATTAGGATAGATAGAATGTAATGCTAATAATCAGTTACATTAGGATAGATAGAATGTAATGCTAATAATCAGTTACATTAGGATAGATAGAATGTAATGCTAATAATCAGTTACATTGGGATAGATAGAATGTAATGCTAATAATCAGTTACATTAGGATAGATATAATGTAATGCTAATAATCAGTTACATTGGGATAGATAGAATGTAATGCTAATAATCAGTTACATTGGGATAGATAGAATGTAATGCTAATAATCAGTTACATTAGGATAGATAGAATGTAATGCTAATAATCAGTTACATTAGGATAGATAGAATGTAATGCTAATAATCAGTTATATTAGGATAGATATAATGTAATGCTAATAATCAGTTACATTGGGATAGATAGAATGTAATGCTAATAATCAGTTACATTGGGATAGATAGAATGTAATGCTAATAATCAGTTACATTAGGATAGATAGAATGTAATGCTAATAATCAGTTACATTAGGATAGATAGAATGTAATGCTAATAATCAGTTACATTAGGATAGATAGAATGTAATGCTAATAATCAGTTACATTGGGATAGATAGAATGTAATGCTAATAATCAGTTACATTGGGATAGATAGAATGTAATGCTAATAATCAGTTAGAAAATGAAAGGTGGAGCGGAGATGGCTAGAAGACCGGTGACGTCGACCTCCGAACGCCGCCCGAACAAGGAGAGGGACCGACTTCGGTGGAAGTCGTGACAGTAATGCTAATATTCAGTTACATTAGGATAGATAGAATGTAATGCTAACAATCATCACAAGTGACAGCACTCAGAGATGGGCATAAATTACAATTACAACGTACAACTACAAAATACACTGAAGACCAATGTATAAAAATGAAATATAAGATACTTCTGCAAAAATATTTAAATAAAATACATGTATCTTGTATTTTATAATACAAAAATACATTTGCAAGCAGTCGGCCGAAAAGCATCAACTTTCTCAGTAACGGTTATACTGTGGAAATGTTTAACTTGGTACGACTGTGATATGTTGTTGTTTATCTGCCTTAGTTGAATGGACTGACTATAAGTCACTCTGGATAAGAGTGTCTGCTATAAGAGTGTCTGCTAAATGACCAAAATGTGAGAATGAAAAACTACAAAGCACACTGGGTATTGTAATTGGCCTTGATTCCGGGTGGAGCTCATTTGAGTAATACTCAGCCTGCTTTGTAATTGCACATTTTTACATATATATTTAAATGTATATACTGTATATGACACTCGTATCTAATCAAAACAAATGTTCCTTGTCACATGCTTCGTAACCAACAGGTGTGGACTAACAGTGAAATACTTAGGGGCCACTTCCAACAATGCAGAGAGAGGACAATAATACTATAAAAATAATAACACAAGGAAGAAATACACAATGAGTAACAATAACTTGGCTATACACACGGGGTACCAGAGTGTAGGGGTACAAGGCAATGAGGTACATATGTACATATAAGTAGGGGTAAAGTGACAGGATAGGTAATAAACAGTAGCAGCAGCGTATGTGATGAGTCAAAGGTGAAAAATGAATCAATGCAGATAGTCCCGCAAACTATTGGTTAAAAATGAAACTAACTATTTATCAGTCTTACGGCTTGGGGGTAGAAGCTGTTCAGGGTCCTGTTGGTTCACACTATCGTGCCATCAGACTTTTCAAACCGATGTAGGGTGAAAGTAGCCATTCAAATTGTGAACTGCTATAAACACACATTCTGAAAATACAAATGACAACTTTTGAAAGTATCCTGTTACACAATACATTGGAGTGTGGTTCAGCCCATTGTAATACAAAATACTCAGAAGTAATTCAAATACGTATTTCAAATACTGTACATGAAACAGAAATACTGCCCATCTCGGACTGCACTATGAAACACAATTTCTCTCGGATTGGAAAGTTCCACTCCGCATCCTGGGTCTCTTCCAACACATAACACGCACACACAGAAAATAATACACCCCTTGATGTAGTGTGGTGGGGCTACTGCTCACAGGAGTAGTGTGGGGCATTAAATCTGCCTAGGGATGAGAGAGAGTGGCAGGCTCTCAGAAAGGGGGCCTCAGAAGCCATTTTCAATTTCACCAGGATGACATGTGTCCTCCACCTCTCAGCTGGCGCTGACAGGGGTGACAGTTAGCCAGCTTTTATGAGTCCGACCTGAAGGTTGCTGAAAGTCGTAAGGAACTCAGGAGTTTGCTTGATTTAAGACCAAGTTTTCTTTTCTACTTTTAATAAAGTACGCCAGATAATATATATATTTTTTTCATAAAAATAAACATGGCAATGCTAAATAAATTAATTTGCGGAAGTCCAGGGAACATACAGTATATATTCTGATAAAGTACTAACAACAAGGAGGGAGATTTGGTTTGCAGAGAGACGATAACAAAACGTGTGTTTATGAGAAAAAATAGGAGTCATTATATAGCAGGCCTCGGGGACTATTTATCACACTACTAAGATGGTGCAGGGCTGAAAATGAACGTGTTGGAAATAACAAATGGTTTTTGACCCTGTTCCGGTAGGCAGGGCCAAGGAGAGGATGTTCTCTACCGTGTGTCCATCCCCAGGTGAATGGCACAGAACAGTACACTGCTTCTAACGTTTCTCCACTGGTTAATGAGTATCTGCAGATGGCCGGTCTCCTACGACACATTAACACATTAAGTTACTGTGCTATGGCCATTGAAGGGAGAGGAAAGTTGATCAAATACATATCTAAACCCAAGGACCAGTGGCATATTGACTCCATCGATCGGGCCATAATTGATTCCGAGGGAGAATTGTTAGAGAGGTATTTGTACTGTATAGGGTATTGAAGGAGGGGGATATTTGTACTGTACTGGGTGGTGAAGGAGGGGGATATTTGTACTGTATAGGGTATTGAAGGAGGGGGATATTTGTACTGTACTGGGTGGTGAAGGAAGGGGGTATTTGTACTGTATAGGGTATTGAAGAAGGGGGGTATTTGTACTGTACTGGGTGGTGAAGGAAGGGGGTATTTGTACTGTATAGGGTATTGAAGGAGGGGGGTATTTGTACTGTACTGGGTGGTGAAGGAGGGGGATATTTGTACTGTACTGGGTGGTGAAGGAAGGGGGTATTTGTACTGTACTGGGTGGTGAAGGAGGGGGGTATTTGTACTGTACTGGGTGGTGAAGGAGGGGGGTATTTGTACTGTACTGGGTGGTGAAAGAGGGGGATATTTGTACTGTACTGGGTGGTGAAGGAGGGGGGTATTTGTACTGTACTGGGTGGTGAAGGAGGGGGATATTTGTACTGTACTGGGTGGTGAAGGAGGGGGATATTTTTACTGTACTGGGTGGTGAAGGAAGGGGTATTTGTGCTGTACTGGGTGGTGAAGGAAGGGGGTATTTGTACTGTACTGGGTGGTGAAGGAGGGGGGTATTTGTACTGTACTGGGTGGTGAAGGAGGGGGGTATTTGTACTGTACTGGGTGGTGAAGGAAGGGGGTATTTGTACTGTACTGGGTGGTGAAAGAGGGGGATATTTGTACTGTACTGGGTGGTGAAGGAGGGGGGTATTTGTACTGTACTGGGTGGTGAACGAAGGGGGTATTTGTACTGTACTGGGTGGTGAAGGAGGGGGGTATTTGTACTGTACTGGGTGGTGAAGGAGGGGATATTTGTACTGTACTGGGTGGTGAAGGAGGGGATATTTGTACTGTACTGGGTGGTGAAGGAAGGGGGTATTTGTGCTGTACTGGGTGGTGAAGGAAGGGGGTATTTGTACTGTACTGGGTGGTGAAGGAGGGGGGTATTTGTACTGTACTGGGTGGTGAAGGAGGGGGGTATTTGTGCTGTACTGGGTGGTGAAGGAAGGGGGTATTTGTACTGTACTGGGTGGTGAAGGAAGGGGGTATTTGTACTGTACTGGGTGGTGAAGTAAGGGGGTATTTGTACTGTACTGGGTGGTGAAGGAGGGGGTATTTGTACAATGGTGGGTGGTGAAGGAGGGGGGTATTTGTACAGTGGTGGGTGGTGAAGGAGGGGGGTATTTGTACAGTGGTGGGTGGTGAAGGAGGGGGGTATTTGTACAGTGGTGGGTGGTGAAGGAGGGGGGTATTTGTACTGTGGTGGGTGGTGAAGGAGGGGGGTATTTGTACTGTGGTGGGTGGTGAAGGAGGGGGTATTTGTACTGTGGTGGGTGGTGAAGGAGGGGGGTATTTGTACTGTGGTGGGTGGTGAAGGAGGGGGGTATTTGTACAGTGGTGGGTGGTGAAGGAGGGGGTATTTGTATCGTGGTGGGTGGTGAAGGAGGGGGTAATTGTACAGTGGTGGGTGGTGAAGGAGGGGTATTTGTACTGTGGTGGGTGGTGAAGGGGGGGGGTATTTGTACAGTGGTGGGTGGGGAAGGAGGGGGTATTTGTACAGTGGTGGGTGGTGAAGGAGGGGTGTATTTGTACAGTGGTGGGTGGTGAAGGAGGGGGGTATTTGTACTCTACTGGGTGATTAAGGCATAGGTACAGTAGGGTAAAAACAGTAGGATAAATACAGTTCTTGATTGAACACTCAAACAAACAGTTAAAGCCTAATCTATGGCTTCTCCAATTAGCTTTAAGGTACCGCAACGTATATCAAGGTGGGTCTCAGCAATCAGTATGCAAATTAGCTCCATCTCTAAAACTCCAACCTTCCCCTCTGTTGTCTCTCGTAGCCCCTCCCATATCCTCCCCATGCCCCTGTAGACCCTCCTCTCTCTCTGCCCACTGTGTAGTGGTGCTCAGGCTGATGGAGAGCTGAATGGGTGGGCAAGGCCAGGCGAGGTGTGGGCCAGCCCGAGTGAGCTTCCGTCCCATGGGGTCACATCACCTCCTGGGCCTCCGTCCCGTGGGGTCCTCATCTCCTCCTGGGCCTCCGTCCCGTGGGGTCCTCATCTCCTCCTGAGCTTCCGTCCAGTGGGGTCTCATCTCCTCCTGGGCCTCCGTCCTGTGGGGTCCTCATCTTCTCCTGGGCCTCCGTCCCGTGGGGTCCTCATCACCTCCTGGGCCTCCGTCCCGTGGGGTCCTCATCTCCTCCTGGGCCTCCTGGGCCTCCGTCCCGTGGGGTCTCATCTCCTCCTGGGCCTCCGTCCTGTGGCGTCTCATCTCCTCCTGGGCCTCCGTCCCGTGGGGTCCTCATCTCCTCCTGGGCCAGGGCTGATTTACTACAGACTATGGGGGCCGTTAGGATGAGTAAGTGCTGGAGATTGACAGGCATATCTCCGTTGCCGGTCATTTGGACTGGGATGGTGGAGGGGTGAGCAGCGAGGTCCTGTCCATTTGGAAGACAGACAGTGCAATCAGAGGCATGTTAATCATGTCTGCTTGTCTCGTTAATCAGAACAAGCACCGTCGCTAACCCTCTCACCAACTCTGCAAAAGTATTTCCATTTACAATTTGGATACCCTCCAATGAGTGGGATAAAAGTTCACTGTTGGAGCCGTGTTGAGGTGTCTTCCAAGTTGTGGGCAGAGTCTTTCACTTAATCTGGTTAGTTTGTGGTAGCTGTTTAAAGATGAATGATACATATTCCTCTCAAAGGCCTGTTGACAAAGGACTGATTCCTTTTCAAGTCATTTGTACTGTGAATAATAGATAAGAAGGTGAGATGCTTTGCATACTGCTCCCTTAAAGTTCTGCATAAAGGTGATATTAATATTTCATACACATTAATTAGCATTTCATATTTGCCTGTTTGTTTGGCCTACAACAAAAGCAAACAAACAAGGTGGGGAGAGAGAATTGGAAAGCCAGACTCTTTTCCCTTTCGTCACAATCCCAAAAGGACCAGGGCATCTCCTCCAACAGCCCCTGAACCTTCAGCATGCTCCTGGTGTCTACAGCAGGTCACATTTCATCGTCAACCATGTCTCTCTCTGAACACCTTGACATGCCTCTTAGACCTGAAAGGTCACAACATCAACACAGAGACACCAGCCTCATTCACAATGAAATCAAATACATGCATGTTTACCTTTCTCCTAACAACTTGATTTGTCAGTCCAACAGACATTTAACATTTCAACCAAGGTGCTGGTTTGATGACTTGGTAACAGGCACAGGATGATTCTAAATGGCTGTGGTGCTGTGAGGAATGCCAAATGCAAGGCTTGATTTTGTTGCATAGCCTGATGGTGTTTTAGAGGATGAGAGGACAGGTGAAACAATGATGCTGGGTTTCGAAAACAGAGTCTGTGAAACAAAATATGACAGGAATACAGCAAACATAAATTGTTTATAGAAAAACATAATTCCACATGAAGTGGAAATATACTGTGGTATTATACTACATTTGAGTCATTTAGCAGATGCTCTTATCCAGAGCAACTTACAGTAGTGAGTGCATCCATTTTCATAACAGACCCCATGGGAATCGAACCCACAACCCTGACATTGCAAGTACCATGGCCTACCAACTGATCTACAAAGGAATTGTAAAAAAAATAAACTACGTCAAGCCTCCATTTAGCATTGAGATACAAAAATGCTATTACAACGCACATGTTATAGCTACCATAAAAAGAAAAACATGAGAAAAATACCACAAGATGCATCTTAAAAGGAAGTTTCACAATCTTTCACCATCAGATTCATCATCTCCAGCACCAGCTCAACATCAACATATGTGAAAAGGGCACTTTTCCATGGTTCTGTAGTAAAATAGATAGAGGGAATACGTGTTTCCAATGAGATCATCAACCTATTAGTAGACAATTAGAAGTCAATGCCTCCACAAAACTGGTTAAAATCACACGATGCACACCTGCTCAAAGAGCTCGCTAACAGGCACATGGCAGCCATCCACTGAGGGAGCTCAGGGCTCTGACTGAGGCTGTTAGGGCTCAGCTCAGGTCTTCTGTAGGCACCCCTATGTTAACTCTGAGGAGGCCACGTTAATTCACATAAAGCCGTGCTAGCATGTTTAAATACTTCTGGCTCTAGTTTGGCTGTGTAAAAGTAGTCATTGATTAATTCAGTCTTTGAATTTAGGCATCACATGATGTCTGTTTTATTCTGCTGGACAGTGATAATATTCTGGTAGCCTCAGTCCATGGCTATTCCCTATTCCCTGCTGGAACGTGTTGTTTATTTCGAAACGATCCGCTGTCCAATCACCAACAGTACAGCAGTCTCCATTGTCGCCTAATCCCTGCCACACAGCTGCTCCAGAAAGATTAACACATAAAAATACAAACATCTAAACACAGTAAATAAATAAATATCGGTTTGATCGACAAGAAAATCAGCTCCATGGATAAAACAAAACGGAACTGTTTGTTTTGTAAAAACCTGCAGAGGAAGAAAAAAAATCTCCACCTTTTCCAGTGCTTCAGCCTTGGGAAGGACTCACAGAATCTCACATTCTATTGGTCTTGAAAGGGCATGCTTCATTTTCAGAGGGGGAAAAATGATGATTCTTGTGCAGAAATGAATCTCTGCTGACAGGTTAGTCACTCTGTGTCCTGTCCCTTGCTGGTATGTGGTTAGAGTAAAACTGGTTAATAAATTGTTCATCATCACCGATAGATCACTGGAGCAGAGACGTGACCTGACTCTCTATGTCGGCTGATGTAACATTTCATTATTGGACATGTTGTATGATGCTTTATTTCATGCTGCATCTACTGGAAACTCAATTAGACACAGAGGTAATGGATGACTGCTATAGGAATGTCATCACAACAGGAGGACTTCACGTTAGGTCCAGTATGGACAAATAACACAGGGCTTTGAAATATCATTTTCCAACTACTGTGTCTCCCTGTTTCCTACCTTTCCAATATTATATTTCAGTAATATGCTATTTAATCAAATTAACAAAAGCCTGTTATTCTTTTCCTCTAAACTAATGCGATCAACGTCATTGACAGCCAGTGGCCATGCGGTGTAGGCGTTGGTTAACCACACAACTGTAAACATAATGATGCCTGTAAAGTCTCCCATACTCAGTGCTTGACTTGGGCAGGAGCTCATCGGAGCTGAATACCGGCACTAAACATGTTCTACTACTCGAGTTCCTGCACCTCCTATACAATATCAGCTCAGAAGTATTGAGGAGTTCCTGCACCTCCTATACAATATCAGCTCAGAAGTATTGAGGAGTTCCTGCACCTCCTATACAATATCAGCTCAGAAGTATTGAGGAGTTCCTGCACCTCCTATACAATATCAGCTCAGAAGTATTGAGGAGTTCCTGCACCTCCTATACAATATCAGCTCAGAAGTATTGAGGAGTTCCTGCACCTCCTATACAATATCAGCTCAGAAGTATTGAGGAGTTCCTGCACCTCCTATACAATTTCAGCTCAGAAGTATTGAGGAGTTCCTGCACCTCCTATACAATATCAGCTCAGAAGTATTGAGGAGTTCCTGCACCTCCTATACAATATCAGCTCAGAAGTATTGAGGAGTTCCTGCACCTCCTATACAATATCAGCTCAGAAGTATTGAGGAGTTCCTGCACCTCCTATACAATTTCAGCTCAGAAGTATTGAGGAGTTCCTGCACCTCCTATACAATATCAGCTCAGAAGTATTGAGGAGTTCCTGCACCTCCTATACAATATCAGCTCAGAAGTATTGAGGAGTTCCTGCACCTCCTATACAATATCAGCTCAGAAGTATTGAGGAGTTCCTGCACCTAAACATAAACGGTACCGGCACCCTAAATGAGTACCGGTACCCTAAATGAGTACCGGCACCCTAAATGAGTACCGGTACCCTAAATGAGTACCGGTACCCTAAATGAGTACCGGTACCGTTTCAGTCCAAGTCAAGCCCTGCCCATATTGTACTCCTATCAATTCAGTTCATGTTCATGTTCAGTTAATGTTCATGTTCATGTTCAGTTAATGTTCATTTTTATGTTCAGTTCATGTTGATATTCAGTTCATGTTCAGTTCATTTTCATGTTCAGTTCATGTTTAGTTCATGTTCAGTTCATGTTCATGTTCATGGAAGAATTGCAGCCTCTCTTCTCTCATCAGTTCATCTCTCCAGATGAACATCACACCACCCACCTCATTAATGACAGAAAAGAATGATGATATTTTTAGATTAATTACTTAAATAGGACTAATGTTAGAACAATCTGCAGTTG
Source organism: Oncorhynchus keta (assembly GCF_023373465.1). Taxonomy (NCBI): domain Eukaryota; kingdom Metazoa; phylum Chordata; class Actinopteri; order Salmoniformes; family Salmonidae; genus Oncorhynchus; species Oncorhynchus keta. The sequence goes on along the minus strand of NC_068421.1, from coordinate 13,753,296 downwards.
GAACTCTTCGGAATAACACCAACCACCAAGAACTGCAGTTAATAATTACAGTACCCAATCAAATGGATAAATATCCCACTCATAATTATCAAACTCATGCACTTTTTAAAACCATAACCACGCTTTATTACCACCCACGATTACTAAAAGGATACACACAAACACACAAACACACAAACACCCAAATAAACAGCAGTCAGCACATGGAAGTACACACTATTCAACTTAACTCATTTTCACACCTGGCTCTTCCTCTTAGCTTTGGTAAAGCTTGTTGACGCTCAGGACGTCAATGTCAGACATGCCGAGTCTGACAGAGGAGTAGTCGTATGCAGTGTTCAGGTTGTTGGTGTCCTGCTTCTGGAAGTTATCGATGGCGTAGTTATAGATGTATTGCCAGTTGATCCTGATATACTGGTCACGGTCACTCCTGTTGTGCTCGTGGTGGAAGCCCAGGGAGTGAAGCAGCTCATGCTGGATGATACCATGTTGAACACAGCCAAACTGTGCAAAAGACAATGTCTGCCTGTCCCCAACAGTCCCCATGGAACTGAAACACCCGCCACTGCTCTGAATGTCCAGGGAGGCAGTCTGTCTCCAACGTGGGATGAAGCGGATGCGGGTCTTGCCATGGAAGTATTTCATGGATGTCTCAATCGTCTCTACCTCCAAGCTGGAATATACATTGCTGAGGATGTACGGCTGGTACACCAAGCCGTCAATCGACTTCCTCCACAGACAGCTGTACTGGCTTCTAAAGCACTTCATGGCGTTCCTGGTTCTAGGAGCCAGAATGTCTCCTTCCAGCAGAAGCTCATTAGTTCCATTGTTGGACACCAGGATCGTTGAAGTGATGGACACATGGTCCAGCTCATCATGGATCTCATTTCCACTGGCCTGTGATAGGCCCAGAAGCAGCAGGATAAGAGGAGGTCTGTGGTCCATCTTTCATACAAGTTTGGAGATACTTTGGATGGGTGCTTGGCTTTAGCTGTAGAGATTCCTTAGATTACTCCTTCACCAAATCTTAATGCCAGTGTTCTGTCAGAGCTGAGTTTATATACAACTGTCCCATAGGTGTGACTGTGTAGGATTAAGGGTTGGGGGTGATGCTCACTGTCTTGGAAAAACAACCAGAGGGAGTACCCCACAACCTAACCCACTGTTTTAACAATGGGTTAATCCTTGTGGGTCGAATTACATTAAACTTCTATTTTTTAAGGTAGAAGTTGTCTCCAGTCCAACCACATATCCTGGATCAGATTACCTCATCGTCCGATAATAACATTAACCATAAGGGGGATCAGATTACATCACCGTCCGATAATAACATTAACCATAAGGGGGATCAGATTACATCACCGTCCGATAATAACATTAACCATAAGGGGGATCAGATTACATCACCGTCCGATAATAACATTAACCATAAGGGGGATCAGATTACATCACCGTCCGATAATAACATTAACCATAAGGGGGATCAGACTACATCACCGTCCGATAATAACATTAACCATAAGGGGGATCAGACTACATCACCGTCCGATAATAACATTAACCATAAGGGGGATCAGATTACATCACCGTCCGATAATAACATTAACCATAAGGGGATCAGATCACATCACCGTCCGATAATAACATTAACCATAAGGGGATCAGATTACATCACCGTCCGATAATAACATTAACCATAAGGGGATCAGATTACATCACCGTCCGATAATAACATTAACCATAAGGGGGATCAGATTACATCACCGTCCGATAATAACATTCACCATAAGGGGGATCAGATTACATCACCGTCCGATAATAACATTAACCATAAGGGGATCAGAAAGTATCTGACCCCAGATCAGTGGTTAGGGACAAACTATATCTAGTCCATTGCTTTGGAGCACAAGTTTGTTTTACATTGGGTGTGACAAGCTTAACAAGATGGATCTCACTTAGTTGTGTTGTTTTAAAACAACCAGTAGAGCTCAATTAGGTGAGTATATGATCATATTAATTTGGGTAGCTCATGCACTTTAAAATCCCCAAACTCCCTCTACAAAAGGACTTAACCTCCAATGATGCTGTGGTGCAAGCTGTATGTTGGCTTTCCTAATACTATGCATTTAGTGAGATTCCTAGCATATTAGCACACTCTTTACCACCTGTCACTTAACATACGTAGATTAGAAGACGCTGTGTGTATAAATACCGGTGTGCTTGAGTGAGTGCATGTATAGAAACAGATTGTGAGAGAGTATGAGGGAGAGAGCTCTAGTTGTATTACTTGGTTACTAATGAAATGTTGTGACTGATTAATTATGTTTATGTTAGAATCATTAATAATTCCCATGCTGTTATTTGAACTTCGGTGCACATAGTGAATTGTGATGATAAATGACAGGACCGTACGCTGTTTGTTCACATAACACCTCTGAACAACAGTAATAAATCAAAGTAGGCTGGAAAAGGCTGACAAATGATTGTGACACGGGGTCAGGTAAGAAAATGACATGAAAACAAAATGAAACAGTTAGGACATAATATGCTTGAGTAGTCATTTTGTGTCAAAATCTATTAAACAAACAATAGTTTGTTGTTTAAGCCTCCCTTTTTCGCATGTAAAGTAGACATTTTCAATAGAGAACTTCTTATAAAATATAGATGAACTATCAGATGATTTCTTGTTTAATATGCACAAATGATGTTAACCACTGTGTTGATTACTCATGATTCATGAACAGAAGCACAGGACAAGCCCAGCAGGTTGAGAAGGGGGAGTTGTTAGAGACAGGAAAACGGGTAGAGCCAGGCATCTGACTGTGTACAGGGATTTAAAAATCCTATGAAATGTGACATCCAGCCCTGGATTGGAGTAGAGCTTCCTCATCAAGAAGGGAGAGGGTAGGGATGAAGAGGAGAGACAAAGGACATGCAGGGAGAGAGAGGAGAGGATGTGGAGGATATTGGTGCTCAGAGCCCTGTGCTGGAGAGGAGCAAGAGAAGCTGGGGGGAGAGGAGGGTGAGAGAGGAGGGAGAGAAGGGGGAGAGAGGGTAGGGTGGGGAGGGAAAAAGTGAGAGAGGAGGGAGAGGAGGGGGAGAGAGGAGGAAGAGAGTGAGAGAGGAGAGAGAGGAGTGTGAGAGATGAGGGAGAGAGGAGGAATATGAGGGTGAGAGAGGAGGGGAAGAGAGGAGGGAGAGTGACAAGGAGAGTAGAGGAGGGTGAGAGATGAGGGAGAGAGGAGGAAGATGAGGGTGAGAGAGGAGAGAGAGGAGGGGAAGAAAGGAGGGAGAGTAACAGAAGGAGAGTAGAGGAGGCGGACAGAAGAACTGCCAGCAGTGCTTTAAACGATGGAGGGAAACTCAGGCTGACAGGTAAACCCAGGACGATTGACCGGCTTGCATCCAGCTGTCACTGAGAGCTCATCTGGCAGCACCAGAGCCTACTGCCACCCACACCACACGTACCCATGCACGTCACCCAGCCAGGGGGAGAACAGGACAGGAGGAGCCCTACATATGGCCAAGCTGGTACAGCTGTGCCCCAGCCACACACTAGGCTCTTCTAATGAGCAACATGTTATCGTAATGTAGCGTGCAAGGACATGGGAGTGATTATCATCTGACACACAGTGGATGTGTTGCCATGCCTGTACCTTGTCCTCTTGTTGATGAAGGACTAGTCCATCATTGTACCAAAATATGTCAGTTGCTCATTATGATTAGTATTGGGTTAGAACGTAGGACAAAGTCAACGGAGGTGGGTTCTGTCTCCCTAGCTACAGAAGAAGAAAACATCACGTCATTCCGAACACGCTTCACCATTACAGGTCGTCACTATCTGGGCAACCGGCAAAGCTGTATAACCTGCCTATTTCTACAATATCTCTCCTTCAAATCTGATTTGAAACCTGTATAGACCCAATCCTAACCTTAACCACACTGCTAACCTTATGATTAACCATAACCTTGAATTAAGACAAAAAAAACTACATTTTGTTTTCATCAAATTTGACAATATAGCCAATTTGACTTTGCCGCTGGCCCATCTGGTTCTAACCACCATTACAGCATACTATACCACTATGGTTTAGTGTTACTCTGGGATACACCAGTTAGACTACTGCCCTCTAGTGGTTTCTTTAGATTACAGATCGGAACAGAGATTTGACCAGTGTCACAATTCAGTGATAACAGCCAGCCAATGTAACATTCACAGACAACTCTGCCTGGAGAACAGCAAGAGGGCGGTGACCCCAGGACTACAGGAGGGGAAATTAGGTCCGTGGTATTTCAAGTAATATAATTAAGGGGTTATGAAATAGAAAATAGAGAATGGATTTGATTTATCCCCCAAGAACAAGTTTACAGGCCCAAGAAAAGCAGTTTGCCTGTCTGTGTATTGATCGAGGAGTGTATTGATTTGTTGCTAAGCCGTGTAAGTTTGTTAAAGATGGATCTATGGAGCGTGAGCACAACTATCTTGTTCTGAAAAGCAAACACAGCTGGTGATGGGAGGACGCGACGATTTTCAAATCCTTTTCAAAACTACAAACACAAGAACCTCCCGAAACGTCAATAGGAATGAATGAGCTGAGCCTCTGCCAGTGGATAGTTCCTGCAGTTACACTGGATTCCATAACAGCATAAAAGCTGAACCCTCTGTCTCAGCAGAGCGCAGAAAGACATACAAAGCCTGGTACAGCACTATAGCGCAGGCTTTTTCATTAGGTTAGGTGCTCAAAGGATTTGTGCTACGGATGCAGAGCCGTAATGAAAGTGTCATCCTTTGCACCCTCTATGTTCCTCTACAATGCTGATCTATAAGGAGGACGGCGTTGTGAGGAGAGGCTACAATGCTGATCTATCAGGAGGACGGCTCGGTGAGGAGAGACTATAAAGCTGATCTATCAGGAGGACGGCTCGGTGAGGAGAGACTATAAAGCTGATCTATCAGGAGGACGGCCCTGTGAGGAGAGACTATAAAGCTGATCTATCAGGAGGACGGCTCGGTGAGGAGAGACTATAAAGCTGATCTATCAGGAGGACGGCTCGGTGAGGAGAGACTATAAAGCTGATCTAGCAGAAGGATGGCCCTGTGAGGAGAGACTACAAAGCTGATCTATCAGGAGGACGGCCCTGTGAGGAGAGACTACAATGCTGATCTATCAGGAGGACGGCCCTGTGAGGAGAGACTACAATGCTGATCTATCAGGAGGACGGCCCTGTGAGGAGAGACTACAATGCTGATCTATCAGGAGGACGGCCCTGTGAGGAGAGACTACAATGCTGATCTATCAGGAGGACGGCTCGGTGAGGAGAGACTATAAAGCTGATCTAGCAGAAGGATGGCCCTGTGAGGAGAGACTACAATGCTGATCTATCAGGAGGACGGCCCTGTGAGGAGAGACTACAATGCTGATCTATCAGGAGGACGGCCCTGTGAGGAGAGACTACAATGCTGATCTATCAGGAGGACGGCCCTGTGAGGAGAGACTATAAAGCTGATCTATCAGGAGGACGGCCCTGTGAGGAGAGACTACAATGCTGATCTATCAGGAGGACGGCTCGGTGAGGAGAGACTACAATGCAGATCTAGCAGAAGGACGGCCCTGTGAGGAGGGAACCATAATGAAAGATATGGTAAAGTAAAAGCCGGGGGCCAAAACTGTGTTCTGTCTCTCAGCTCATCATCAGGGCATGGTCCACTGAGGCTCTGGTGGTGGGGAACATATGGAGGAGTACAGCAGACGACCCAGCAGCAGTAGGTTCACACACTGTGTCTGTCTGGCTGTGTGATCACACAGTTCACAGTACTGACACTGTTACAGACTACTAACGCCACTAAAGGAACTCTCACACACATCCTCATTTACTACCAATACAATGAGTACAGTCCTAAGTTTTCCTGACCACGTGACCTGATCAGGGAAGCCCCTCAGTCCTGATCCCCAACATAGTGGTAATGCATAACAGTAAGGCCTGTTCACATTCAAGGCCAATTCAGTTCCCTACACTCTCTCTCATGTTTAGTCCAGGACAAAGAAACCAGATGCAAGAATGAAGATGTTCCAATATGTAAATGAGGACTGAGTAACTGAATAGTTGGGACACTAATAAGTATGCAGTCTCATGATTAAGTGAACGGAAAAAGATTTAACGCTCCTCTCCCCAGACAACACTTCTCAGCTTCCTCAAGGCCAAAATCTTTGTTTCTGGACAGGATTAGCTGACATCCCTCAAGTGAAACCGTGTCAATTTCCCCTTTCTTCCAGTCAGTGGGGGTAACCGCTGATGATGTGTCTGTATAGGAAGACCTCAATTGCATACTCCTCGTGTCCTCTCTCCTCAAAATCGGAGGAGAAGGTCAGAACCGAGGGACCTCTTGCTTTCTCATCCAATGGGTTTTGAGAAGGAGACGAGGAAAGAGGGAGGACACGAGCAGTATGAAATTGAGATCTTCCCTGTATGTCTGTCTGCAGATGGTGAGCCACCGCAGCATGGTTCTGTTCTGAAGGGAAGATCCTCTCCTCTGAGACTCACTTTCATTAATGTGCTAATGAACGCCTGCTAATTCCATCAGCTAATGTTCTGTGACAGATCTGGGCTCTTCTCCCCTGCCTGACCCAGCACGTCTGCACACAGCACTATTCCCCTCAGAGACATTCTGTGGGAGCAGTGAAGGTAGAACATCCAGTCTTCCGGTTAAATCTTCAGTCACTGGAGAAGTCTATATCTGTGCTAAATGTGTTGCTCTACTGTGCCCTGTTGGGCATCTGCATAGAGGACAGTGTCTCTTGATTACCTCGTAAACCAACATTAAGCATTTGATTAATCCTGAGCCTTTAATCTTCTTCTCTAATTTTATGTACTCTTTGCAAAATGGAGGATCAAGTTTTAGGACCTAATATGGGCTTGAAGAAATATCGAAGCCCTTTGAAGTTTCAAAGATGCAAAAGAAATTAACTAAAGGTATAATGATATTCCATAAAAAGGGTGACAAAATCAGATTTAGCCACAATTAGTGAGACTGAGGATTGGTAGTTTATTAGTTAAAACACCAGCTGGGAGACTTGACCTGTTGGTCAGTAAAGCATCCCCTGAAGGCAAGACAGTTGGACAAGTAATTAGCAAATTAATGAGCAATGAAAACCAATGATTTTCTAAGCAGCTCAGTACACACTGAGGGACATCTCAGCCAATGAGGAATCTGTCTGCACATTTCCAGGGCAACTGTTCAGAAAACTTTTACCTCGTCAACTTTTTGGCGCAGGTTAACCTTCATGTTGAATTCAGGAAGCCTACAGATACTAGGTTAAGTCTTTGGTAGGTACTGTGTAACACATTGTGGATGTGTTTGCTGTGTTCCACAATACCTTAGCTCTTTATCTTGACTTTGCATAGTTATTCCACAGAGAGCCACAGTGTAGCAATGAGAACACCTGTTGTTTCACTCGCTCTCTTGGTGTGTGTGTGTGTGTGTGTGTGTGTGTGTGTGTGTGTGTGTGTGTGTGTGTGTGTGTGTGTGTGTGTGTGTGATTCAATAACATCCTCTGGTATAACACATATATATATATATGAGGACACTTGTGTGTTCAGCTTAAACACTCAACAACAAACTTCTTGGAATACAAGACAGACTGCATTCGGCAGATATTGCCACATGTCATCTCCTGTGTCCACTTCCAGCTTGGAAGAATGGCTACCCAGAGAACCAGCCACACATACAGTAGCAGCCCAATGAAGCATCACTCAGACCCAATGAAAACCCTCAGTACATAACAGAGAACTGCAGCACCCACTCACTCTGAGGACAGCATAACTCTGACCACACTGCAGAGAACCAGGCAGGCACTGTAGACCACTAAAGCTGTGACAGACACTTAATTGATGATTTTAAAAAAACACATGGCTCTAAATAGCCACCTGTTTGCCCTCATGAGCATGCAGAGTGTTCTCTAAAACGACCACACACACATACCTGCTCATATGGGGACACACTGAAATCACTGACACTTCTGGCATACTAACATACTGTAACACATCCAGACATCAGACAGGCTACAACCGCTGTGATCAAAACATTGAGAGTATCAAACCAACAGTTGTGTGTGTACTGTGTAGGTGTGTAAGGAATGTGACAAGTCCCACCGCCCCTCTGTAAAGCCTGAGCTGTGGATCAAACGCACCATTTTGTTTCCTGCCTGCAGTGTCTCAGGGCGGCTTCATCCCGGAGCAAACACAAACAGACTCAGCAAATGTGTTTACCCAGGTGAAACCGCTACATCTACCATCTGGCATGGAGGAGTGTGCCAGCATGTAGTCCATGCTAACTTCTTCACTTCTGCTCCACACTGAACCACTCAGCTGCTGCCCGCCCTTCGACTGCTTATCAACATCAGCTTTCTTATTTAATGCTCTTCAACCAGAAAAAAATTATACTTATTGTAAAAGAGAGAGAGTGAGAGAGAAAAACAAGGAACATTGTTTGTGAATGTCAGGTCAGTGATGGCCCTTGTCTGTTGAATAGGTCAGTGTGTGACCAGTGAGTAAACACCAGAGGTCTGCCCTCATCTTAACACTGTGGAGAAAAACAAGGCACTATGTACACCACCTCCACAGGCAAAGGGAAATGGCAAAGGAGACAATACGGCTTTTGTCAGTGCTTTCCGGGATCTTAGGGACATCCCTACCCTAACCCTAACCTTAACCCTAACCTTTACCATTTCAACTACAATGAGGTAGGGACTTCCCAAGGATCCCGGATAGCACGGACCACTATGCTTTACTATACATATTCATGAGATGTTTTGATGCCTAATAGGCTAATTTGTCTATTTACGGACACATTAATTACTTCGTACAGCCAATTTGTATCAAATAAAAATGTATTGGTACACATACACTGCTCAAAAAAATAAAGGGAACACTTAAACAACACAATGTAACTTCAAGTCAATCACAGTTCTGTGAAATCAAACTGTCCACTTAGGAAGCAACACTGATTGAAAATAAATGTCACATGCTGTTGTGCAAATGGAATAGACAACAGGTGGAAATTATAGGCAATTAACAAGACACCCCCAATAAAGGAGTGGTTCTGCAGGTGGGGACCACAGACCACTTCTCAGTTCCTATGCTTCCTGGCTGATGTTTTGGTCACTTTTGAATGCTGGCGGTGCTTTCACTCTAGTGGTAGCATGAGACGGAGTCTACAACCCACACAAGTGGCTCAGGTAGTGCAGCTCATTCAGGATGGCACATCAATGCGAGCTGTGGCAAGAAGGTTTGCTGTGTCTGTCAGCGTAGTGTCCACAGCATGGAGGCGCTAACAGGAGACAGGCCAGTACATCAGGAGACGTGGAGGAGGCCGTAGGAGGGCAACAACCCAGCAGCAGGACCGCTACCTCCGCCTTTGTGCAAGGAGAAGCAAGAGGAGCACTGCCAGAGCCCTGCAAAATGACCTCCAGCAGGCCACAAATGTGCATGTGCCTGCTCAAACGGTCAGAAACAGACTCCATGAGGGTGGTATGAGGGCCCGACATCCACAGGTGGGGGTTGTGCTTACAGCCCAACACCGTGCAGGATGTTTTTCATTTGCCAGAGAACACCAAGATTGGCAAATTCGCCACTGGTGCCCTGTGCTCTTCACAGATGAAAGCAGGTTCACACTGAGCACATGTGACAGACGTGACAGTCTGGAGTCGCCGTGCACATTTATTCTGAAATATCACATTTACATAAGTATTCAGACTCTTTACTCAGTACTTTGTTGAAGCACCTTTGGCAGAGATTACAGCCTCGTGTCTTGGGAATGGGCTACAAACTTGGCACACCTGTATTTGGCGAGTTTCTCCCATTCTTCTCTGCAGATCCTCTCAAGCTCTGTCGGGTCGGATGGGGAGTATTGCTGTTAAGCTATTTTTAGGTCTCTCCAGAGATGCTCGATTGGGTTCAAGTCCAGGCTGTGGCTGGGCCATTCAAGGACATTCCGAGACTTGCCTCGAAGCCATCAGAGGTCACTGGAAGGTACTCCCATCTCCACAGAGGAACTCTAGAGCTCTGTCAGAGTGACCATTGGGTTCTTGGTCACCTCCCTGACTAATGCCCTTCTCCCCTAATTGCTCAGTTTGGCCGGGTGGCCAGCTCTAGGAAGAGTCTTGGTGGTTCGAAACTTGTTCCATTTAAGAATGATGGAGGCCACTGTGTTCTTGGGGACCTTCAATGCTACATAAGTGTTGGTACCCTTCCCCAGATCTGTACCTCGACACAATCCTGTCCTGGATCTCTATCAGCAATTCCTTCCACCTCATGCCTTGGTTTTTGCTCTGACATGCAAGGTCAACTGTGTGACCTTATTTAAAGGGGTGTGTGCCTTTCCAAATAATTTCCTATCAATGAATTTACCACAGGTGGACTCCAATCATGTTCTAGAAACATCTCAAGGATGATCAATGGAAACTAGATGCACCTGAGCTCAATTTCGAGTCTCATAGGAAAGGGTCTAAATACTTATGTAAATACGGTATTGTTTTTTGTTTGTTTTATATAAATATGCAAAAATGTCTAATAACGTATTTTGCTTTGTCATTATGGTGTATTGTGTGTAGTTTTTTTTTTATTGAACCTATTTTAGAATAAGGCTGTAATGTAACAAAATGTGGAAAAAATCAAGGGGTCTGAACACACTGGCACTGTTGATGGCACGTAAAAACATTACGGCCAGTATGTGGATAGAATATGTAGGATATCTGAAGAATATGTAAGACAGAATAGTATGTGTACAACAATAGTTGAATAGGATGGCATTGACTACAATAGAGTATGTCACGCCCTGGCCTTAGTATTCTGTGTTTTCTTTATTATGTTGGTTAGGCCAGGCTGTGACATGGGTGATTTATGTGTCTTGTTTTGTCTAGGGGTTTTGTAGTCTATGGGGTTGTGTTCAGTTGAGTGTTCTAGGTAAGTCTATGGTTGCATGGAGTGGTTCTCAATCAGAGGCAGGTGTTTATCGTTGTCTCTGATTGGGAACCATATTTAGGCAGCCATATTCTTAGGTATCAGGTATCTTGTGGGTGATTGTTCCTGTCTCTGTGTTTTGCACCAGTTAGGGCTGGTTTGGTTTTTCCACGGTTTCTTATTTTGTATTGTGTTCACGTTTTCATCAAAGATGTTTATAAATAACCATGCTGCATTTTGGTCCTCCTCTCTTTCCCAGGAAGGAAACCGTTACAGAGTATATACATATGAATTGGGTATAACAGTATGTAAACATTATTAAAGTGATCTGTGCTCCATTATTAAAGTGACCAGTGTTCCATGTTTATGTCCACAGGGCAGCAGTCTCTAAGGTGCATGGATGAATAAACGTGTGGTAGCTGGCTAGTGACGGTGACAAGTTCAGGGCGGGGACCTGGGTGGAGGCCGGCTAGTGGTGACTGTTTAACAGTCTGATGTCCTTTTGACAGAAGCTGTTTTTCAGTCTCTCGGTCCCGGCTTTGATACACCTGTACTGACCTCACCTTCTGGATGGAAACGGAATGAACAGGCCGTGGCTCTGGAGGCTGAGGTCTTTGATCTTCTTGTCCTTCCTTTGACACCAGGTGCTGTAGATGTCCTGGAGGGCAGGCAGTATGCCCCTGGTGATGCGTTGCGCAGACTGCACCACCTTCTGGAGATCCATGTGGTTGCGGATGGTGCATTTGCCGTTCCAAGCGATGATACAGCCCGACAGAATGCTCTCAATGGTGTGTCTGTAAAAAGTTTGGGTCGTAGGGGACAAGACAAATTTCTTCAGCCTCCTGAGGCTGTCTCATCATTGTTGGTAATAAGGCTTACCACTGAAGTGTCGTCTGCAAACATGATGATTGAGTTGGAGGCGTGCGTGGCCATCGGTGAACAGGGAGCACAGGAAGGAGCTGAACATGCAACCTTGTGGGGTCCCTGTGTTGAGGATCAGTGTAGTGGAGGTGTTGTTGCCTACCTTAACCACCTGCGGGCAGCCCGTCAGGAAGTCCAGGACCTAGTTGCACAGGGCGGGGGACCCGAGCTTAGCTGGTGTTTAAGGCTGAGCAATAGTCAATGAACAGCATTCTTACATAGATATTTCTCTTGTCCAGATGGGATAGGACAGTGTGCAGTGCGATGGCAATTGTGTCATCTGTGGATCTATTGGGGTGGTATACAAATTGCAGTGAGTCTAGAGTGTCAGGTAAGGTAGAGGTGATATGATCCTTAACTGCCCTCTCAAAGCACAGCATGATGACAGAAGTGAATGCTACGGGGTGATAGTCATTTTATTCTGTGCATTCACTTTCTTGGATACAAGAACAATGGTGTACATCTAGAAACAAGTGGAGACAGCAGACTGGGATAGGGAGAGATTGAATATGTCCTAAAACACTCCAGCTAGATGATCTGCATATGCTCTGAGGACGCGGCTAGGGATGGCTTCTGGGCCGGCAACATTGCGAGCGTCAACACGCTTAAATGTCTTACCCACGTCGGCCACAAAGAACTAGAGCTCACATTCCTGGGAAGCGGCGGTGGAACTGTGTTTTCCTCGAAACGGGCAAAGAAGGTGTTTAGCTTGTCCAGGAGCAAGACGTCGGTGTCCACGACATGGCTGGTTTTCCCTTTATTATCCATGATTGTCTGGAATCTATGCCACATATGTCTCATGTCTGAGTCATTGAATTGCAACTCCACTTTGTCTCCATACTGACGTTTTTCCTTCTTAATTGCTTTATAGAGGGCATAACTGGACTTTTTGTACTAGACCATATTCCCAGTCACCTTGCCATGGTTAAATACGGTGGTTTGTGCTTTCAGTTTTATGCGAATGCTGCCATCTATCCACATTTTTTTTGTTTGGATAGGTTTTAATTGTCACGTTGGGAGCAACATCCCTTATACACTTCCTGATTACCTCAGTCACTGTGTCAATGTATACGTCAATGTTATTCTCAGAGGCAATCCTAAGAAAACCGTGGCTGTTTTTTTTTCTTTCTTCGACTACAGTAGTGCATGTATAAAAATGGGCACCTGTGACAACCTTTAATTAAAGTCCCATTGCAGGCCCAATCTGACGTTCATTATCCAGGGCTGATGGGGCAGGCCTTGGGCACAGCTGGAGCTCCTTGTGTCTGACTGCAGCTCTCCTGCTAATGACCTGTAGGGCACTGGCTGGTTTCTGGCTGGCTAGCTAGATGGCTTCTGGCTGGTTTCTGGTGTGGTGTAGGGATGAAGGGAGGTACAGCTCTGTGCAGATGTGCAGTCAATTAGGGCAGCCTCACCTCCTCCTTAATGTCTTCATCTCTCTATCCTGCCTCCCTCCCTGCCTCTCAAATGGATTCTGGTGTAGCCTGTCTTCCAGCCCGCTTGTTCTGAGAGGATGATTCCATGGTAAACAACACTACAACAACAGGAAAACCTCCAGCTAATGTCTCCACAAAGTCATCATCCCACCAGCTCCCCCCTTTCTTCTCCTCTTGTCTTGTTCATTCATTCACTCCCTCTCTCCTCTCCAGACTATTCAGATACAAATCCCTCAGAAAAGTTCCTCCTCCAACCTTACCCCCTCCTACTCATCTCCATATGTTCCATTATGCTTGGCCCCAAACAAATTAGTACAGGCTGCCATTATCAGGGACGACATTGAGAAAAAAACAGGGTGGGTTGGTGAGGAGAGACAGTTAAATATCTAGGTTGCTATTCCCAGTTCCTGGAACATGAGAAGACTTGCCATGGATTTGTAATGTGCCGACGGCTGGGGGTTCATACTGGTGGGAGAGAGTGAAGACTACGTCTATACCACAGGAGGCTGGTGGCACTTTAATTTGGGAGAACGGGCTAGTGGAGCGGAATCAGTGGAATGGTGTCAAATACATTATCTTCACTCCGTTCAAGACATTATGACCCGTCCTCCCCTCAGCAGCCTCCACTGTTCTACATCTAGTTTACCATTTGGAGATGTGGCAGTGACACGGATTCATTTTGAAAAGAGCATCATAATAAATGAAATGTTAAAATAAACCGTCTGTCCGCAAGTGAACTATACTTCTTGGTCTCTATTGAGCTGACAGAGACGATTGTCAGTTTGACAAGGGTAAGGCAGAAATGTACATATTTATGACCAGAGCAGAGGCACGTGAACCGTTCCTCAGACCCTGCTGGGATTTTATACCACCTATCCAAAATGTCATATTTTTTGCGAAAGCAGTTTTCAGTTTCTATTCATGGGGTTGATTTGTGATTGCATCCTTGGACGAGGACAAGACACAGTTATGACAGGCCAAGAAACCTTCCCAGAACTATACTCCTGACAGTGTCCTGGACATGGCAAAGGATTGTGGGAGATATGCATCTTTCTCTCTAACGTAGGTCAAGAAACAGGTGACACATCTCACATCCACAACCCGAACCTCTCAACACCAACATCTTCTCAATGCAACTAGGATATCTACAAAGCCGAACCTCTCAACATCAACATCTTCTCAATACAACTAGGATATCTACAAAGCCGAACCTCTCAACACCAACATCTTCTCAATGCAACTAGGATATCTACAAAGCTGTGTCTGACCATCTAAGACACAATCATTTTTCAGGTATCAAATGCTGATAATAATAAGATAACTTTTGTTCATGTTGTTCCAATAAGAAACATGATTAACCTTCTGTGTTGACCCATATGTATTTGTATTCATCCAAAAGGCCTGTGTTCCATCGAGCATGAACACATCCATAATGACGATGAGGATGAATCACATCACCCATCCTCATTTATTTCCTGACAGGCCTTTTTAATGGTACAAATACGAATCCATACAGGAG
>NC_068421.1:13313461-13393461 GCF_023373465.1 Oncorhynchus keta | reverse complement strand
CACACACACACACACACACACACACACACACACACACACACACACACACACACACACACACACTCAATGTGGGAGAATGCAAACAGTGAATCGGTGAGAGAGACAATATAGGCCTCACTCACCTCTTAAAAATAGTCCAACTATGACCAGTCTCCTGTGCTATTGTTATATTTGGAGACCAGATGATGTCTCATGTTACTTTAAATCCAATAGTCAGTTCAGTGATGATACTGGACAGTGGAAGATCCTTCCATATCCTGCTCCCCATATTAACGGAACATTCCAGCTGGCACATAACATTTTCAGAACAATATGTTTATTACAATGATTTGTATAAACCCTAGATGACTGACGGGGGTGCTGTATTGAAGCACCGCGCAGCCATATTGGTACTCCTCAAGTGTAACATTTTGGGGGGGAGCTATAGAAATTCATGTATTAATGGCTATAGTTATTCTGCATGCAACCTTCCCACAACATTCTGGTGCAGGATAGTCGCTTGGCTTTGGAACATTCTCGGAACATTTAAGAAAAAATATATATATTTTATTACTTTAACGGAAGGCATCCTAAAAGTTCAAACATGGTTACATTTAATTACATTTTGTTCTAGGAACGTTTTCCAACTGGTTTGACATTGGGAATGTTCTCAAATAGTTCAGAGAACGTTAAGAAACAACGTCCTACTGTGGGAATTTCAGTACTTCAGCATAACGTTTCCTACAGGATTCCAAACGGTTCTATTTAAAGTCATGTTCTCTAATTGTTCCGAGAACATTAAGAAAACATTCTATAAAAAGTCACAAGAAAACCTTAGTAAAGTTCAGAGAATGTTCCAAGAATATTATGTATACATTCTGTTCTCAGGATAAAGCAAACTCTCTCTGGCCTCTGTCTTGTTAAGTGAGTCCGTGTGTGTTGGCCAGTGCCTACTAATTGGCCACACCTGATATTAATGAGTGATTGTTTTCTTTGAAATGGGGTCTGTTTGAATAGACTAAAATGAACAGCTTTGCATGCATAACAATTAGAGCAGGCTCTCTCTATCCTGGTGACAAAGTGGACTAATTCCATAGATAGAGAGACAAAGGTTATACATTCAAATCTCACTGATGCCATGTCACAGTAAAAAATAAATGAGTTTACATGATTAATGCCTAAGGAAATTAATTTCCATGTGTCCTATTGGTGTTCAAAAAATAAAGCAGTGTTAAAGGTCTTGACATTCAGTGAAAGTTTTAATAAAGAAGTTATACAAAAAAAATCTAAGTAACTTATAATTTCCATTCTCAGAACATTAATAAAATCTGTAAACGTTATCAGAACCTCCCTGCAAGCTAAAGTTAATGTTCCCAGAACAGGCAAAATGTCCACTTCCTTTCTCAGGTCTTAGCGTCCTGTCAGAGGGACACCTGTCGACAACATCCAGTGAAATTGGAGGGTGCGCAATTCAAATAAATAATCAGAATATTAAACATTTATGAACATACAAGTATCTTATATCGGTTAAAAGCTTAAACTCCTGTTAATCTAACTGCATTGTCCGATTTACAATAGGCTTTAGCATACCATGCGATTGTTTGAGGATGGCGCCCGACATCAACATATTTTTCAAGCAGCACAGGCTTCATAAAATCACAAATAACCATTAAATAATCACTTTAAAAAAAATCTTCCTCTGTTTGCAATGCCAAGGGTCCCAGCTACAACATGCATGGTCGTTTTGTTAGAAAAAACGTCTTTATTTCCCAAAAAGTCAGTTTAGTTGGCGCCAGCGATTTCAGTAATCCACTCGTTTGACATGCAGACAAATGAATCCAAAAAATTACCGCTAAACTTTGTTAAAACGAGTCAAACTACATTTCTATTTAATCCTCAGGTACCCTAAAATGTAAATAAACTATAATATTCCAAACAGAAAGAAGTATGTTATAGAAAAGTAGAAGAAAAGTCAAATTAGCAAGTGCGCGTCCTCTTCGTCGCACCCCCACAGACTGATTTCAAACTGTGACTCCCTGTACCAAAACTGTAAATTCTTACTTGTTTTGGAAGAAACAAGCCTGAAACCTTGAACAAAGACTGTTGACATCTAGTGGAAGCCATAGGAATTGCAATCTGGGAGCTGGAATTGCATAGGTCCCATAGCTTTCCATTGAACAAGTATGGGATCTCAAAAAATAAATAAAGATTATTTGGATTTTTTCTGACCATATCAATTGTTATAGTCTCATTCATTATTTTAACATTTCTACAAACATCAAAGTGTTGAAGAAATTAACCAACAAAAGGATCTCAAAACCATAATGAATCATGGGGAAATTGAGACAGAATGACTGATCTACAAATAATAACGAGTAAGTTATTTAAGACGCAAGGATCGTTGAAGATCAGTCAATCGGCAGTCGCCTGCAAACCCAACATTAAGGCTTAGGTAAGACTGATTCACCATGCCCAGTTCACTATCCTTCACAAATCAAACACATGCAAGTAGCTGTAGTCCAATTTGAGTCAGTAGACCTGGTACCAATGATAACTTTAATGTAAGTGCATCAATTTAAATATAACAAATAAATCATTGGAATAATGTGAAGGGAACACTGGCGTTATCACGCTCTTCGAGGTGAATGAATTGAGGAACAAACTGAAGTGATAATTAAGCAACTCTTTGAGGACAGTGGAAGATGATAAAAGTAACACCAAAGCGTTTCAGCCCTTTTGCGTTCTTACAGATTAGAAAATGGAAGGAGGTCTTTACATTTCAAAATCATCTCCTATGGGCTCAGGGACCAATCACCAGAGGTGGATGAACGCAGTGCCCTTGTTTGGGTGTAGGGCCTGATCAGAGCCTGGAGGTACTGAGGTGCCGTTCCCCTCACAGCTCCGTAGGCAAGCACCATGGTCTTGTAGCGGATGCGAGCTTCAACTGGAAGCCAGTGGAGAGAGCGGAGGAGCGGGGTGACGTGAGAGAACTTGGGAAGGTTGAACACCAGACGGGCTGCGGCGTTCTGGATGAGTTGTAGGGGTTTAATGGCACAGGCAGGGAGCCCAGCCAACAGCGAGTTGCAGTAATCCAGACGGGAGATGACAAGTGCCTGGATTAGGACCAGCGCCGCTTCCTGTGTGAGGCAGGGTCGTACTCTGCGGATGTTGTAGAGCATGAACCTACAGGAACGGGCCACCGCCTTGATGTTAGTTGAGAACGACAGGGTGTTGTCCAGGATCACGCCAAGGTTCTTAGCGCTCTGGGAGGAGGACACAATGGAGTTGTCAACCATGATGGCGAGATCATGGAATGGGCAGTCCTTCCCGGGAGGAAGAGCAGCTCCGTCTTGCCGAGGTTCAGCTTGAGGTGGTGATCCGTCATCCACACTGATATGTCTGCCAGACATGCAGAGATGCGATTCGCCACCTGGTCATCAGAAGGGGGAAAGGAGAAGATGAATTGTGTGTCGTCTGCATAGCAATGATAGGAGAGACCATGTGAGGTTATGACAGAGCCAAGTGACTTGGTGTATAGCGAGAATAGGAGAGGGCCTGGAACAGAGCCCTGGGGGACACCAGTGGTGAGAGCGCGTGGTGAGGAGACAGATTCTCGCCACGCCACCTGGTAGGAGCGACCTGTCAGGTAGGACGCAATCCAAGCGTGGGCCGCGCCGGAGATGCCCAACTCGGAGAGGGTGGAGAGGAGGATCTGATGGTTCACAGTATCGAAGGCAGCCGATAGGCCTAGAAGGATGAGAGCAGAGGAGAGAGTTAGCTTTAGCAGTCCGTGATACAGAGAAGAGCAGTCTCAGTTGAATGACTAGTCTTGAAACCTGACTGATTTGGATCAAGAAGGTCATTCTGAGAGAGATAGCGGGAGAGCTGACCAAGGACGGCACGTTCAAGAGTTTTGGAGAGAAAAGAAAGAAGGGATACTGGTCTGTAGTTGTTGACATCGGAGGGATTGAGTGTAGGTTTTTTCAGAAGGGGTGCAACTCTCGCTCTCTTGAAGACGGAAGGGACGTAGCCAGCGGTCAGGGATGAGTTGATGAGCGAGGTGAGGTAAGGGAGAAGGTCTCCGGAAATGGTCTGGAGAAGAGAGGAGGGGATAGGGTCGAGCGGGCAGGTTGTTGGGCGGCCGGCCGTCACAAGACGCGAGATTTCATCTGGAGAGAGAGGGGAGAAAGAGGTTAGAGCACAGGGTAGGGCAGTGTGAGCAGAACCAGTGGTGTCGTTTGACTTAGCAAACGAGGATCGGATGTCGTCGACCTTCTTTTCAAAATGGTTGACGAAGTCATCTGCAGAGAGGGAGGAGGGGGGGGGGGAGGAGGATTCAGGAGGGAGGAGAAGGTGGCAAAGAGCTTCCTAGGGTTAGAGGCAGATGCTTGGAATTTAGAGTGGTAGAAAGTGGCTTTAGCAGCAGAGACAGAGGAGGAAAATGTAGAGAGGAGGGAGTGAAAGGATGCCAGGTCCGCAGGGAGGCGAGTTTTCCTCCATTTCCGCTCGGCTGCCCGGAGCCCTGTTCTGTGAGCTCGCAATGAGTCGTCGAGCCACGGAGCGGGAGGGGAGGACCGAGCCGGCCTGGAAGATAGGGGACATAGAGAGTCAAAGGATGCAGAAAGGGAGGAGAGGAGGGTTGAGGAGGCAGAATCAGGAGATAGGTTGGAGAAGGTATGAGCAGAGGGAAGAGATGATAGGATGGAAGAGGAGAGAGTAGCGGGGGAGAGAGAGCGAAGGTTGGGACGGCGCGATACCATCCGAGTAGGGGCAGTGTGGGAAGTGTTGGATGAGAGCGAGAGGGAAAAGGATACAAGGTAGTGGTCGGAGACTTGGAGGGGAGTTGCAATGAGGTTAGTGGAAGAACAGCATCTAGTAAAGATGAGGTCGAGCGTATTGCCTGCCTTGTGAGTAGGGGGAAGGTGAGAGGGTGAGGTCAAAAGAGGAGAGGAGTGGAAAGAAGGAGGCAGAGAGGAATGAGTCAAAGGTAGACGTGGGGAGGTTAAAGTCGCCCAGAACTGTGAGAGGTGAGCCGTCCTCAGGAAAGGAGCTTATCAAGACATCAAGCTCATTGATGAACTCTCCGAGGGGACCTGGAGGGCGATAAATGATAAGGATGTTAAGCTTGAAAGGGCTGGTAACTGTGACAGCATGAAATTCAAAGGAGGCGATAGACAGATGGCTAAGGGGAGAAAGAGAGAATGACCACTTGGGAGAGATGAGGATCCCGGTGCCACCACCCCGCTGACCAGAAGCTCTCGGGGTGTGCGAGAACACGTGGGCGGACGAAGAGAGAGCAGTAGGAGTAGCAGTGTTATCTGTGGTGATCCATGTTTCCGTCAGTGCCAAGAAGTCGAGGGACTGGAGGGAGGCATAGGCTGAGATGAACTCTGCCTTGTTGGCCGCAGATCGGCAGTTCCAGAGGCTACCGGAGACCTGGAACTCCACGTGGGTCGTGCGCGCTGGGACCACCAGATTAGGGTGGCGCGGCCACGCGGTGTGGAGCGTTTGTATGGTCTGTGCAGAGAGGAGAGAACAGGGATAGACAGACACATAGTTGACAGGCTACAGAAGAGGCTACGCTAATGCAAGGAGATTGGAATGACAAGTGGACTACACGTCTCGAATGTTCAGAAAGTTAAGCTTACGTAGCAAGAATCTTATTGACTAAAATGATTAAAAATGATACAGTACTGCTGAAGTAGGCTAGCTGGCAGTGGCTGCGTTGTTGACTTTGTAGGCTAGCTGGCAGTGGCTGCGTTGTTGACACTACACTAATCAAGTCGTTCCGTTGAGTGTAATAGTTTCTACAGTGCTGCTATTCGGGGGCTAGCTGGCTAGCTAGCAGTGTTGATTACGTTACGTTGCGTTAAAAGAATGACAATAGCTGGCTAGCTAACCTAGAAAATCGCTCTAGACTACACAATTATCTTTGATACACAGACGGCTATGTAGCTAGCTATGTAGCTAGCTACGATCAAACAAATCAAACCGTTGTGCTGTAATGAAATGAAATGAAAATGTGATACTACCTGTGGAGCGAAGCGGAATGCGACCGGGTTGTTGAGTGCGGAAGTTCTATTCAGTAGACGTTGGCTAGCTGTTGGCTAGCTAGCAGTGTCTCCTACGTTAAGGACGACAAATAGCTGGCTAGCTAACCTCGGTAAATTAAGATAATCACTCTAAGACTACACGATCTAAACTACACAATTATCTTGGATACGAAGACAACAAAGACAACTATGTAGCTAGCTAACACTACACTAATCAAGTCGTTCAGTTGAGTGTAATAGTTTCTACAGTGCTGCTATTCGGTAGACGGTGGACGTTTGCTAGCTGGTTAGCTGCTGGGCAGATAGCAGTGTAGACTACGTTAGGACAACGAAATACGAAGTTGCAATAGAAGTGCTAACTGTTTCACTTTGTTGTCCTCTTTCTTTTCCTTTTTCTTCTGTCCTTCTTTTGTCCTTATTTTGTCTTCCTTTCTTCTGTTAACTAGATATTTTTTGTTGTTATTCTTTGTAAGCTAGCTAGCTTCTTCCAGGAGAGTCCCTAGCAACTGCTTAGCAACAAGTAAACAATTCTGCTAGCAATTCAGCTAGCTAAGATAACTGTACAATTTTATGAAAAATAGTTAATTTTTCAAAAGCCTGTCTTTTTTGGTTTGTTCCTTGTTTTGTCTTCTATTGAGTCTTGCAGTTTTCTCTTGATTTTTTCGATGTACTTCACTCTAAAAAAACATTTAAATCTCAATATATACAGGAGCTCATTTTTCAGCTAGGCGTCATATTCCTATTGCTCAGGCGTTGCATGCATCAACCAATGATTGTGTGCAATGTCATCAACTGTGCAGTCTTGCAACAGATTATACCCTGGTTGACAGGCTACCCACATGACTATACACAAATCAAGAATTTAGAGTGAGACTGGTGTTAGCAAGACTAGCACCAGCTCACTGTAGCATGTGATCCGTAAAATACCTATCCTGGGGTTGTAAGATCTGGCATGCATTCGCAAAGTCTGATTAGGGGAACACGACTGTATGAGGCGCATTCCTCTTGCCTAGGTTTTGCTGACGCTTTCCAGATATTACAACAACGCCTGGATATGTATTTTACGTAATTCCGGAAGCAATTCTCAGGTCTGTGTAGCAGTGGGGACTTATTTAGTAGTTACACCATGGAGTCCTGCTGTGAAAACGTGAAAGCTGTCAGGAGAAGTAAAGAAGAGAAGAAACTTCTCCGAAAGCAAATCAAAGCCAGTCATACTTTACTGAAACATGAGGGTATAAGCACAGTATCACAGCCCACCAAGGTAATAACGGCAGTCTTTGTTTTGCGGGGAGAGTAAGCTAGTTTACGTGTTAGCTACTGAAGCTAGCACCTGTAGCTAGCTGCTTGACAGCAAGAACACATCTGTACGTTTATAAAGTAGACTGAACACGAATACAATAGCTATATACTGTGCAATGTGACTAGGTAGCTATTTGAGAAAATAACAGACACGGTCTAGGACTTTAATGCTAGCTACATTGATGTTTCTCTGCAGAGCCTGGTGGTGGCTAATGGTGGGCTAGGTAACGGTGTGAGCCGTGAGCAGCTCCAGGACGTGCTGGGAGAGGTCGGCGAGGTAGAAATCCTGCTTATGCCTCCACACAAACCCTACGCCCTAGTGACCTACAGGTCAGAGGTCAGCGCCCAGAGAGGACACGCCCTCAACGGACGACAGCTGCAGCGTGGGGACCAGATTGTCACACTGTACCTGAGCTATGTCAACACAGGTAAATAGGTGTGTGTGGGGGTCACCATAGTTGACTCAGTCAGATCTGAAGAAGAAAAAAAATTGTGTGTGTGTTATGCTCCGTGTAGTAACTTGTTTGTGTCTGTCTCCTTGCAGTGGACAGTGAGTTGTGGGGTTGTGTGGACCTCCCCCCAGGGTTGGTGCTGGTTGAGGAGTTTGTGTCTCCAGAGGAAGAGGCTCTCCTGCTGGATGCTATTGACTGGACGTCCCACGATGAGGATGTCACTGGTGGGCAGTCGGATTTAAACCACTCCTTCACAGACACAACACATGGGCCCTGTTCAGATATTTTAAATATGTGTTATTCCTTCTGATCAATCAGTCAACCAATCGACTAGTGACAGAATGTGGCGACGACTACAAGTTATGTGGACAACGCACACACATTTATATAGAACGATCCTAAACGTCCCTTATCTGTCACTAATGTTGAAAAATATAATAATTAAACTTACTCTGCCATTTGTCTGTGGTGTTGGTCCCTCAGCTGGTTGAAATTTGAGACAAAATATCCTCAGGAAAGTATTATTCAACCAACTTCAAAACACGGATCTATGTGTGTGGCAATTAAAACAGATGTTTGCTCATGACTGGAGGCGCGTGCACAAGACAGAAATACACAGATGCGAACCATGCATACTAACCAAAGTCTTCCGGGTGTTTACATGGTTTTGCGCCTGTGCCAGGGAATAGAAACGTCAACTTCAGTACCGGTGCTCTAAAAGGGAAACAATACTTTCCTGTAGATATTTTGTCTCAAATTTAGAGCAGCTGAAGGACTAATACCATGGACAATTGGCATAGTAAGTTCAAATATACATTTTATTCAACATTCTGGCTTGTATGTGCAGTCAAAAACGTGACTTTATATTTCCACACTATGAGTTTGGAATAATACTGTGAAAATTATAATGCCCTTTTAGTGTAAGAGCTGTTTGAAAAGACTTGAGGACCATTTCCAAAATGAAGCACTGTCACACAGCAGGTAGCCTAGCAGTTAGGAGTGTTGGGCCTGTAACCAAAAGGTCGCTGGTTTGAGTCGACTAGGTGAAAAATCTGTCTGTGCCCTTGAGCAGGGCACTTAACCCTAATTGATCATATAAGTCTCTTTGGATAAGCTCATCTGCTAAATGACAACAAAAAAATCCAGACTGTGTGTTACATATTCACCATGTAGGTCCCCAAACAACCAATCAACCAACTGTCAGTGCCTGTGCAGGTTTCAGTCACTGGCTAATAATTGTTGTTTGTCTTCCAGTGCAGAAAGTCCTGAAGCACAGGAGAGTGAAGCATTTTGGTTACGAGTTTCACTATGACAACAACAACGTGGACAAAGACAAACCGTTACCTGGAGGTATGTGTGTCTTGTCAGTCCCTATGACCATCATAATATTGTATGGTGTTTGTGTATGGAATATATTCAGTGGTTCCCTTGCTATAAATTGATGTTTGTGGTCTTGTTCCCAGGTCTTCCCCAGGTGTGTGTCCCTGTGCTGGAGAGGTGTGTGAGGGACAGACACACAGAAGTCATGCCAGACCAGCTGACTGTGAACCAGTATCAGTCTGGACAAGGTGAGTCTAATCTCATCCAGCAGCTGTAGTACCCTCCTTGACCACACAGGGGCAGCGTGCTCTGCAGTCAGAAGGCAGAGGACAATGAAGGTAGAATCAATGCTGCTGTAGAATCAGACTGTGAAGTGTGTGGAACTGGAAATGAACACAATCATTGTGTCAGTTATTCAGAGGGAATTTATAGACCTTTGTACTGGTTGATGTTTGGATAACTCATGTTAACAGTGCTGGTGTTTAAAGGCATACCATTGAGCTTATGGTTTATTTGTGTTGCTGTTAGGTATTCCTCCTCATGTGGACACTCACTCTGCCTTTGAAGACCTCATCCTCTCCCTAAGCCTGGGGGCTAAGGTATATCTTCAATCTGTTTTAATGTCCTCACAGACCATTAAGTCTATACTCTGTCCCCCACCCTTTCTCTCCGTCTCTCTCTCAAGGCAGTGGAAAAAGCTTTTCAGAGTTTTTCTGAGCGTGTTACTGTGGCAGTCTAATTAAAGGATTGAGGATGAGGAAGTGTGAGTTTGCACGTGTGTGTGTGTTAAGGTTTTGCAGTCTAATGGAGGGTTAGTTATGTTTAAGACCTTTCTTCGCTGGAGAGGCCCTCACAATGCTACTTAGGATCCCGCAAGACACACACACAAACTAGAGTGGAGAGTTCCGTCTCAT
Source organism: Oncorhynchus keta (assembly GCF_023373465.1). NCBI lineage: Eukaryota > Metazoa > Chordata > Actinopteri > Salmoniformes > Salmonidae > Oncorhynchus > Oncorhynchus keta. The sequence goes on along the minus strand of NC_068421.1, from coordinate 13,383,444 downwards.
AGACTGAGTTAATGATGCGTGTCTTTGAAGACTGCTTCTTTTTGGTGAATTAATGAAAGAAATGCAAAGACAGATGTTGGAAGGGGGAAGAGATTCCATATGTCTGTGTGAAGTTGTTCCCTGTCACAGCTATCTGTCATTCTGCCCATGAACAAGGCAGTTGACCCACTGTTCCTAGGCCTTAAATAAGAATTTGTCCTTAACTGACTTGCCTGGTTAAATAAATCAAAACCTCTGTTCCTCTGCTCCTGCAGTGGTCTTACACCACAAGATAAATTACAGACAGAGTACCGTACCGCCTGACAGAATGATAAGGAACTTCTCCATGTGAAGGGAAGTTTTATGCCCAGACTGATAGGAGAGAAGTTGACAGCCTTGACTGATAGTTAATATGGTATAATATAAAAGCTGTGGTAAGCAGTGTTGAGTGAGCGTTTGATACTGTAATGTGTCTTTGTGATGGAGGGACGTCTCTGTTTTGTAAGTTGTAATGTACTAGTTGACAGGTTTGAGTGGTTGGCAATGTCTTTGTTCAGTAGAAATGAATAGGCCGCTGTAAGCGATAGTTAGGCTTTTACTGTAGGTCCTTCTGTAGCTCAGTTGGTAGAGCATGGCGCTTGTAACGCCAGGGTAGTGGGTTCGATTCCCGGGACCACCCATACGTAGAATGTATGCACACATGACTGTAAGTCGCTTTGGATAAAAGCGTCCGCTAAATGGCATATATTATTATTATTATTATTATTATTATTATTATATTATTATACTCAAATCAAAATGTATTAGTCATATTGGTGAAATGCTTACATACGAGCCCCTAACCAACAGTGCAGTTTCAAAAAATCTGGATAAAAGTAACAAGTAATTAAAGAGGAGCAGTGAAAAAGAAGAGTATAAACAGGGGGGTGCCGCTACAGAGGTAGTATGTACATGTAGGTATGTGTTAATATTTCTGACGTTGTAGTGCAGTAGGTTATCTGGACTGACTGGAGGATATCTTTGTTTCCTCTGCAGTAATCATTTAACAGGAAGTTGTCAGGAAAAGGTCATGAATCAGTAACCATTGTGTGTGTTTGTGTGAATAATTGCTTGGGGTTGTAGCATAGAGAAGCTGTCTGGTTCTGGATTGATTTGGTCACAGCTGAGTGGTTCTGTTGATGGGGTGATACTCCCCAGATGATCTGAGAGGAGGAAGAGAGCCCAGATCGTGTGTGTATGAGCATGTAGATATCAGTAAGGCCTGTGATTTCATGGAGGTGAATGTTGTGATCTGTTCCTGGTTTGTAACACACCGGTTCTGAAATTCCATTATATCCTGTCACTCTCTCTCTCTCGCCATCTCTCTGTCTCCCTCTCGTTCCATTTATCTCTCATTGCAGACGGTGATGGATTTTCGTCATCCTGAAGGCCGCTCGGTTGCCGTAGTGTTGCCACGGCGCAGTCTCCTGGTGATGAAGGGAGAGAGCAGATACCTATGGACACACGGGTAAGAGAGAGAGATGGGGAGGGAGAGAGCAGATACCTATGGACACACGGGTAAGAGAGAGAGATGGGGAGGGAGAGAGAGCTGATACCTATGGACACACGGGTAAGAGAGAGAGATGGGGAGGGAGAGAGATACCTATGGACACATGGGTAAGATAGGGAGAGAGCCCTATGGACACATGGGTAAGAGAGATGGGGAGGGAGAGAGCAGATGGGGAGAGATACCTATGGACACACGGGTAAGAGAGAGATGGGGAGGAGAGAGAGCAGATACCTATGGACACACGGGTAAGAGAGAGATGGGGAGGGAGAGAGCTGATACCTATGGACACATGGGTAGAGATGGGGAGGGAGAGAGCAGATACCTATGGACACACGGGTAAGAGAGAGATGGGGAGGGAGAGAGCAGATACCTATGGACATACCTACACATGGGTAAGAGAGAGAGATGGGGAGGGAGAGAGAGCTGATACCTATGGACACACGGGTAAGAGAGAGAGATGGGGAGGGAGAGAGCTGATACCTATGGACACACGGGTAAGAGAGAGATGGGGAGGGAGAGAGCAGATACCTATGACACACGGGTAAGAGGGGGGAGGGAGAGAGAGCTGATACCTATGGACACACACACGGGTAAGAGAGAGATGGGGAGGGAGAGAGCAGATACCTATGGACACACGGGTAGGAGAGATGGGGAGGGAGAGAGCTGATACCTATGGACACACGGGTAAGAGAGAGAGATGGGGAGGGAGAGAGCAGATACCTATGGACACATGGGTAAGAGAGAGAGATGGGGAGGGAGAGAGCAGATACCTATGGACACACGGGTAGGGAGAGAGAGAGAACACACGGGTGGGGATGGGGAGGGAGAGAGCAGATACCTATGGACACACGGGTAAGAGAGATGGGAGGGAGAGAGCAGATGGGGAGAGAGAGATGGGGAGGAGAGAGCTGATACCTATGGACACATGGGTAAGAGAGAGATGGGGAGGGAGAGAGAGCTGATACCTATGGACACACGGGTAAGAGAGAGATGGGGAGGGAGAGAGCTGATACCTATGGACACACGGGTAAGAGAGAGATGGGGAGGGAGAGAGCTGATACCTATGGACACACGGGTAAGAGAGATGGGGAGGGAGAGAGAGCTGATACCTATGGACACACGGGTAAGAGAGAGATGGGGAGGGAGAGAGAGCTGATACCTATGGACACACGGGTAAGAGAGAGATGGGGAGGGAGAGAGCTGATACCTATGGACACACGGGTAAGAGAGAGATGGGGAGGGAGAGAGAGCTGATACCTATGGACACACGGGTAAGAGAGAGAGATGGGGAGGGAGAGAGAGCTGATACCTAGGGACACACGGGTAAGAGAGAGATGGGGAGGAGAGCAGATACCTGGGACACATGGGTAAGAGAGAGAGATGGGGAGGGAGAGCAGATACCTATGGACACACGGGTAAGAGAGAGAGAGATGGGGAGGAGAGAGCAGATACCTATGGACACACGGGTTAGAGAGAGAGATGGGGAGGGAGAGAGCAGATACCTATGGACACACGGGTAAGAGAGATGGGGAGGGAGAGAGCAGATACCTATGGACACATGGGTAAGAGAGAGAGATGGGGAGGGAGAGAGCAGATACCTATGGACACATGGGTAAGAGAGAGAGATGGGGAGGAGAGAGCAGATACCTAGGGACACACGGGTTAGAGAGAGAGATGGGGAGGGAGAGAGCAGATACCTATGGACACATGGGTAAGAGAGATGGGGAGGGAGAGAGCAGATACCTATGGACACACGGGTTAGAGAGAGAGATGGGGAGGGAGAGAGCAGATACCTATGAACACACGGGTAAGAGAGAGATGGGGAGGGAGAGAGCTGATACCTATGAACACACGGTAAGAGAGAGATGGGGAGGGAGAGAGAGCTGATACCTATGAACACACGGGTAAGAGAGAGAGATGGGGAGGAGAGAGCAGATACCTATGGACACATGGGTAAGAGAGAGATGGGGAGGGAGAGAGCAGATACCTATGGACACATGGGTAAGAGAGAGATGGGGAGGGAGAGAGCAGATACCTATGAACACACGGGTAAGAGAGAGATGGGGAGGGAGAGAGAGCTGATACCTATGGACACATGGGTAAGAGAGAGAGGACACATGGGTAAGAGAGGATGGGAGGAGAGAGAGCAGATACCTATGACACACGGGTAAGAGAGAGATGGGGAGGGAGAGAGAGCTGATACCTATGGACACACGGGTAAGAGAGAGATGGGGAGGAGAGAGCAGATACCTATGGACACATGGGTAAGAGAGAGATGGGGAGGGAGAGCTGATACCTATGGACACACGGGTAAGAGTGAGAGATGGGGAGGGAGAGAGCTGATACCTATGGACACACAGGTAAGAGAGAGAGATGGGGAGGAGAGAGAGCTGATACCTATGGACACACGGGTAAGAGAGAGAGATGGGGAGGGAGAGCTGATGAACACACGGGTAAGAGAGATGGGGAGGAGAGCTGATACCTATGGACACACGGGTAAGAGAGAGATGGGGAGGAGAGAGCTGATACCTATGGACACACGGGTAAGAGAGAGATGGGGAGGAGAGAGCTGATACCTATGGACACACGGGTAAGAGAGAGATGGGGAGGGAGAGAGAGCTGATACCTATGGACACACGGGTAAGAGAGAGATGGGGAGGGAGAGAGAGCTGATACCTATGGACACACGGGTAAGAGAGAGATGGGGAGGGAGAGAGAGCTGATACCTATGGACACACGGGTAAGAGAGAGATGGGAGGGAGAGAGAGCTGATACCTATGGACACACGGGTAAGAGAGAGATGGGGAGGGAGAGAGCTGATACCTATGGACACACGGGTAAGAGAGAGATGGGGAGGGAGAGAGCTGATACCTATGGACACACGGGTAAGAGAGAGAGATGGGGAGGGAGAGAGAGCTGATACCTAGGGACACACGGGTAAGAGAGAGATGGGGAGGGAGAGAGCAGATACCTAGGGACACATGGGTAAGAGAGAGAGATGGGGAGGAGAGAGCAGATACCTATGGACACATGGGTAAGAGAGAGAGAGATGGGAGGGAGAGGCAGATACCTATGGACACACGGGTTAGAGAGAGAGATGGGGAGGAGAGAGCAGATACCTAGGGACACACGGGTTAGAGAGAGATGGGGAGGAGAGAGCAGATACCTATGGACACATGGGTAAGAGAGAGAGATGGGGAGGGAGAGAGCAGATACCTATGGACACATGGGTAAGAGAGAGAGATGGGGAGGAGAGAGCAGATACCTAGGGACACACGGGTTAGAGAGAGAGATGGGGAGGGAGAGAGCAGATACCTATGGACACATGGGTAAGAGAGAGATGGGGAGGAGAGAGCAGATACCTAGGGACACACGGGTTAGAGAGAGAGATGGGGAGGGAGAGAGCAGATACCTATGAACACACGGGTAAGAGAGAGATGGGGAGGGAGAGAGCTGATACCTATGAACACACGGGTAAGAGAGAGAGATGGGGAGGGAGAGAGCTGATACCTATGAACACACGGGTAAGAGAGAGAGATGGGGAGGAGAGAGCAGATACCTATGGACACATGGGTAAGAGAGAGATGGGGAGGGAGAGAGCAGATACCTATGGACACATGGGTAAGAGAGAGATGGGGAGGAGAGAGCAGATACCTATGAACACACGGGTAAAGAGAGAGATGGGGAGGGAGAGAGAGCTGATACCTATGGACACATGGGTAAGAGAGAGATGGGGAGGGAGAGAGCAGATACCTATGGACACATGGGTAAGAGAGAGATGGGGAGGGAGAGAGCAGATACCTATGAACACACGGGTAAGAGAGAGATGGGGAGGGAGAGAGAGCTGATACCTATGGACACACGGGTAAGAGAGAGAGATGGGGAGGGAGAGCAGATACCTATGGACACATGGGTAAGAGAGAGAGATGGGGAGGGAGAGAGAGCAGATACCTATGAACACATGGGTAAGAGAGAGATGGGGAGGAGAGAGCAGATACCTATGGACACATGGGTAAGAGAGAGATGGGGAGGAGAGAGCAGATACCTATGGACACATGGGTAAGAGAGAGAGATGGGGAGGAGAGAGCAGATACCTATGGACACATGGGTAAGAGAGAGAGATGGGGAGGGAGAGAGCAGATACCTATGAACACACGGGTAAGAGAGAGATGGGGAGGGAGAGCAGATACCTATGGACACACGGGTAAGAGAGATGGGGAGGGAGAGAGCAGATACCTATGAACACACGGGTAAGAGAGATGGGGAGGGAGAGAGAGCTGATACCTATGGACACATGGGTAAGAGAGAGATGGGGAGGAGAGAGCAGATACCTATGGACACATGGGTAAGAGAGAGAGATGGGGAGGGAGGAGAGAGCAGATACCTATGAACACACGGGTAAGAGAGAGATGGGGAGGGAGAGAGAGCTGATACCTATGAACACATGGGTAAGAGAGAGAGATGGGGAGGGAGAGAGAGCTGATACCTATGGACACACGGGTAAGAGAGAGAGATGGGGAGGGAGAGAGCAGATACCTATGAACACACGGGTAAGAGATGGGGAGGGAGAGAGCAGATACCTATGGACACACGGGTAAGAGAGAGATGGGGAGGAGAGAGAGCAGATACCTATGAACACATGGGTAAGAGAGAGAGATGGGGAGGGAGAGAGCAGATACCTATGAACACACGGGTAAGAGAGAGAGATGGGGAGGGAGAGAGCAGATACCTATGGACACACGGGTAAGAGAGAGATGGGGAGGGAGAGAGCAGATACCTATGGACACATGGGTAAGAGAGAGAGATGGGGAGGAGAGAGCAGATACCTATGGACACATGGGTAAGAGAGAGAGATGGGGAGGGAGAGAGCAGATACCTATGGACACATGGGTAAGAGAGAGAGAGATGGGGAGGGAGAGAGCAGATACCTATGAACACACGGGTAAGAGAGAGATGGGGAGGGAGAGAGCAGATACCTATGGACACACACGGGTAAGAGAGAGATGGGGAGGGAGAGAGCAGATACCTATGAACACACGGGTAAGAGAGAGATGGGGAGGAGAGAGAGCTGATACCTATGGACACATGGGTAAGAGAGAGATGGGGAGGGAGAGAGAGCTGATACCTATGGACACACGGGTAAGAGAGAGATGGGGAGGGAGAGAGAGCTGATACCTATGGACACACGGGTAAGAGAGAGATGGGGAGGAGAGAGAGCTGATACCTATGGACACACGGGTAAGAGAGAGATGGAGAGGGAGAGAGAGCTGATACCTATGGACACACGGGTAAGAGAGAGATTGGGAGGAGAGAGAGCTGATACCTATGGACACACGGGTAAGAGAGAGATGGGGAGGGAGAGAGCTGATACCTATGGACACACGGGTAAGAGAGAGATGGGGAGGGAGAGAGCTGAAGCCTATGGACACACGGGTAAGAGAGAGAGATGGGGAGGGAGAGAGCTGATACCTAGGGACACACGGGTAAGAGAGAGAGATGGGGAGGGAGAGAGCAGATACCTAGGGACACATGGGTAAGAGAGAGAGATGGGGAGGAGAGAGCAGATACCTATGGACACATGGGTAAGAGAGATGGGGAGGGAGAGAGCAGATACCTATGGACACACGGGTTAGAGAGAGAGATGGGGAGGGAGAGAGCAGATACCTAGGGACACACGGGTTAGAGAGAGAGATGGGGAGGGAGAGAGCAGATACCTATGGACACATGGGTAAGAGAGAGAGATGGGGAGGGGAGAGAGCAGATACCTATGGACACATGGGTAAGAGAGAGAGATGGGGAGGAAGAGCAGATACCTAGGGACACACGGGTTAGAGAGAGAGATGGGGAGGAGAGAGCAGATACCTATGGACACATGGGTAAGAGAGAGAGATGGGGAGGGAGAGAGCAGATACCTAGGGACACACGGGTTAGAGAGAGAGATGGGGAGGGAGAGAGCAGATACCTATGAACACACGGGTAAGAGAGAGATGGGGAGGAGAGAGCTGATACCTATGAACACACGGGTAAGAGAGAGAGATGGGGAGGAGAGAGCTGATACCTATGAACACACGGGTAGAGAGAGAGATGGGGAGGGAGAGAGCAGATACCTATGGACACATGGGTAAGAGAGAGATGGGGAGGAGAGAGCAGATACCTATGGACACATGGGTAAGAGAGAGATGGGGAGGAGAGAGCAGATACCTATGAACACACGGGTAAGAGAGAGAGATGGGGAGGAGAGAGAGCTGATACCTATGGACACATGGGTAAGAGAGAGATGGGGAGGGAGAGAGCAGATACCTATGGACACATGGGTAAGAGAGAGATGGGGAGGGAGAGAGAGCAGATACCTATGAACACACGGGTAAGAGAGAGATGGGGAGGAGAGAGAGCTGATACCTATGGACACACGGGTAAGAGAGATGGGGAGGAGAGAGCAGATACCTGGACACATGGGTAAGAGAGAGAGATGGGGAGGGAGAGAGCTGATACCTATGGACACACGGGTAAGAGTGAGAGATGGGGAGGAGAGAGCTGATACCTATGGACACACAGGTAAGAGAGATGGGGAGGAGAGAGAGCTGATACCTATGGACACACGGGTAAGAGAGAGAGATGGGAGGAGAGAGAGCTGATACCTATGAACACACGGGTAAGAGAGAGATGGGGAGGGAGAGAGAGCTGATACCTATGGACACACGGGTAAGAGAGAGAGATGGGGAGGGAGAGAGCTGATACCTATGGACACACGGGTAAGAGAGAGATGGGGAGGGAGAGAGAGCTGATACCTATGGACACACGGGTAAGAGAGAGATGGGGAGGGAGAGAGCTGATACCTATGGACACACGGGTAAGAGAGAGATGGGGAGGAGAGAGAGCTGATACCTATGGACACACGGGTAAGAGAGATGGGGAGGGAGAGAGCTGATACCTATGGACACACGGGTAAGAGAGAGATGGGGAGGGAGAGAGAGCAGATACCTATGGACACACGGGTAAGAGAGAGATGGGGAGGGAGAGAGCAGATACCTATGGACACACGGGTAAGAGAGAGATGGGGAGGGAGAGAGCAGATACCTATGGACACATGGGTAAGAGAGAGAGATGGGGAGGGAGAGAGCAGATACCTATGGACACATGGGTAAGAGAGAGAGATGGGGAGGGAGAGAGCAGATACCTATGGACACATGGGTAAGAGAGAGATGGGGAGGGAGAGAGCAGATACCTATGAACACACGGGTAAGAGAGAGATGGGGAGGGAGAGAGCAGATACCTATGGACACACGGGTAAGAGAGAGATGGGGAGGGAGAGAGAGCAGATACCTATGAACACACGGGTAAGAGAGAGATGGGGAGGGAGAGAGAGCTGATACCTATGGACACATGGGTAAGAGAGAGAGATGGGGAGGGAGAGAGAGCTGATACCTATGGACACACGGGTAAGAGAGAGATGGGGAGGGAGAGAGCTGATACCTGGACACACGGGTAAGAGAGAGATGGGGAGGGAGAGAGAGCTGATACCTATGGACACACGGGTAAGAGAGAGATGGAGAGGGAGAGAGCTGATACCTATGGACACACGGGTAAGAGAGAGATTGGGAGGGAGAGAGAGCTGATACCTATGGACACACGGGTAAGAGAGAGATGGGGAGGGAGAGAGCTGATACCTATGGACACACGGGTAAGAGAGAGATGGGGAGGGAGAGAGAGCTGAAGCCTATGGACACACGGGTAAGGAGAGAGATGGGGAGGGAGAGAGCTGATACCTAGGGACACACGGGTAAGAGAGAGAGATGGGGAGGGAGAGCAGATACCTAGGGACACATGGGTAAGAGAGAGATGGGGAGGGAGAGAGCAGATACCTATGGACACATGGGTAAGAGAGAGATGGGGAGGGAGAGAGCAGATACCTATGGACACACGGGTTAGAGAGAGATGGGGAGGGAGAGCAGATACCTAGGGACACACGGGTTAGAGAGAGAGATGGGGAGGGAGAGAGCAGATACCTATGGACACATGGGTAAGAGAGAGATGGGAGGGAGAGAGCAGATACCTATGGACACATGGGTAAGAGAGAGAGATGGGGAGGGAGAGAGCAGATACCTAGGGACACACGGGTTAGAGAGAGAGATGGGGAGGGAGAGAGCAGATACCTATGGACACATGGGTAAGAGAGAGATGGGGAGGGAGAGAGCAGATACCTAGGGACACACGGGTTAGAGAGAGAGAGGGGAGGATACCTATGAACACACGGGTAAGAGAGAGAGATGGGGAGGGAGAGAGCTGATACCTATGAACACACGGGTAAGAGAGAGAGAGATGGGGAGGAGAGAGAGCTGATACCTATGAACACACGGGTAAGAGAGAGATGGGGAGGGAGAGAGCAGATACCTATGGACACATGGGTAAGAGAGAGATGGGGAGGAGAGAGCAGATACCTATGGACACATGGGTAAGAGAGAGATGGGGAGGGAGAGAGCAGATACCTATGAACACACGGGTAAGAGAGAGAGATGGGGAGGGAGAGAGAGCTGATACCTATGGACACATGGGTAAGAGAGATGGGGAGGGAGAGAGCAGATACCTATGGACACATGGGTAAGAGAGAGATGGGGAGGGAGAGAGAGCAGATACCTATGAACACACGGGTAAGAGAGAGATGGGGAGGAGAGAGAGCTGATACCTATGGACACACGGGTAAGAGAGAGAGATGGGGAGGGAGAGAGCAGATACCTATGGACACATGGGTAAGAGAGATGGGGAGGAGAGAGAGCTGATACCTATGGACACACGGGTAAGAGTGAGAGATGGGGAGGGAGAGAGAGCTGATACCTATGGACACACAGGTAAGAGAGAGAGATGGGGAGGGAGAGAGAGCTGATACCTATGGACACACGGGTAAGAGAGAGAGAGATGGGGAGGGAGAGAGAGCTGATACCTATGAACACACGGGTAAGAGAGATGGGGAGGAGAGAGAGCTGATACCTATGGACACACGGGTAAGAGAGATGGGGAGGGAGAGAGAGCTGATACCTATGGACACACGGGTAAGAGAGAGATGGGGAGGGAGAGAGAGCTGATACCTATGGACACACGGGTAAGAGAGATGGGGAGGGAGAGAGAGCTGATACCTATGGACACACGGGTAAGAGAGAGATGGGGAGGGAGAGAGAGCTGATACCTATGGACACACGGGTAAGAGAGAGATGGGGAGGGAGAGAGAGCTGATACCTATGGACACACGGGTAAGAGAGAGATGGGGAGGGAGAGAGAGCTGATACCTATGGACACACGGGTAAGAGAGAGATGGGGAGGGAGAGAGAGCTGATACCTATGGACACACGGGTAAGAGAGAGAGATGGGGAGGGAGAGAGCAGATACCTATGGACACACGGGTAAGAGAGATGGGGAGGAGAGAGCAGATACCTATGGACACATGGGTAAGAGAGAGAGATGGGGAGGAGAGAGCAGATACCTATGGACACATGGGTAAGAGAGAGAGATGGGGAGGAGAGAGCAGATACCTATGGACACATGGGTAAGAGAGAGAGATGGGGAGGGAGAGAGCAGATACCTATGAACACACGGGTAAGAGAGATGGGGAGGGAGAGAGCAGATACCTATGGACACACGGGTAAGAGAGAGATGGGGAGGGAGAGAGAGCAGATACCTATGAACACACGGGTAAGAGAGAGATGGGGAGGGAGAGAGAGCTGATACCTATGGACACATGGGTAAGAGAGAGAGAGATGGGGGAGGGAGAGAGAGAGCTGATACCTATGGACACACGGGTAAGAGAGAGATGGGGAGGGAGAGAGAGCTGATACCTATGGACACACGGGTAAGAGAGAGATGGGGAGGGAGAGAGAGCTGATACCTATGGACACACGGGTAAGAGAGAGATGGAGAGGGAGAGAGAGCTGATACCTATGGACACACGGGTAAGAGAGAGATTGGGAGGGGAGAGAGAGCTGATACCTATGGACACACGGGTAAGAGAGAGATGGGGAGGGAGAGAGCTGATACCTATGGACACACGGGTAAGAGAGAGATGGGGAGGGAGAGAGCTGAAGCCTATGGACACCGGGTAAGAGAGAGAGATGGGGAGGGAGAGAGAGCTGATACCTAGGGACACACGGGTAAGAGAGAGATGGGGAGGAGAGAGCAGATACCTAGGGACACATGGGTAAGAGAGAGAGATGGGGAGGGAGAGAGCAGATACCTATGGACACATGGGTAAGAGAGAGAGATGGGGAGGGAGAGAGCAGATACCTATGGACACACGGGTTAGAGAGAGAGATGGGGAGGAGAGAGCAGATACCTAGGGACACACGGGTTAGAGAGAGAGATGGGGAGGGAGAGAGCAGATACCTATGGACACATGGGTAAGAGAGAGAGATGGGGAGGAGAGAGCAGATACCTATGGACACATGGGTAAGAGAGAGATGGGGAGGAGAGAGCAGATACCTAGGGACACACGGGTTAGAGAGAGAGATGGGGAGGGAGAGAGCAGATACCTATGGACACATGGGTAAGAGAGAGAGATGGGGAGGAGAGAGCAGATACCTAGGGACACACGGGTTAGAGAGAGAGATGGGGAGGGAGAGAGCAGATACCTATGAACACACGGGTAAGAGAGAGATGGGGAGGAGAGAGCTGATACCTATGAACACACGGGTAAAGAGAGATGGGGAGGAGAGAGAGCTGATACCTATGAACACACGGGTAAGAGAGAGATGGGGAGGGAGAGAGCAGATACCTATGGACACATGGGTAAGAGAGAGATGGGGAGGGAGAGAGCAGATACCTATGGACACATGGGTAAGAGAGAGATGGGGAGGGAGAGAGCAGATACCTATGAACACACGGGTAAGAGAGAGATGGGGAGGGAGAGAGAGCTGATACCTATGGACACATGGGTAAGAGAGAGATGGGGAGGAGAGAGCAGATACCTATGGACACATGGGTAAGAGAGAGATGGGGAGGGAGAGAGAGCAGATACCTATGAACACACGGGTAAGAGAGAGATGGGGAGGAGAGAGCTGATACCTATGGACACACGGGTAAGAGAGAGATGGGGAGGGAGAGAGCAGATACCTATGGACACATGGGTAAGAGAGAGAGATGGGGAGGGAGAAGAGCTGATACCTATGGACACACGGGTAAGAGTGAGAGATGGGGAGGAGAGAGAGCTGATACCTATGGACACACAGGTAAGAGAGAGATGGGGAGGGAGAGAGCTGATACCTATGGACACACGGGTAAGAGAGAGAGATGGGGAGGGAGAGAGAGCTGATACCTATGAACACACGGGTAAGAGAGAGATGGGGAGGAGAGAGAGCTGATACCTATGGACACACGGGTAAGAGAGAGAGATGGGGAGGGAGAGAGAGCTGATACCTATGGACACACGGGTAAGAGAGAGATGGGGAGGGAGAGAGAGCTGATACCTATGGACACACGGGTAAGAGAGAGATGGGGAGGGAGAGAGAGCTGATACCTATGGACACACGGGTAAGAGAGAGATGGGGAGGAGAGAGAGCTGATACCTATGGACACACGGGTAAGAGAGAGATGGGGAGGAGAGAGGGAGCTGATACCTATGGACACACGGGTAAGAGAGAGATTGGGAGGGAGAGAGCTGATACCTATGGACACACGGGTAAGAGAGAGATGGGGAGGGAGAGAGCTGATACCTATGGACACACGGGTAAGAGAGAGATGGGGAGGGAGAGAGAGCTGATACCTATGGACACACGGGGTAAGAGAGAGAGATGGGGAGGGAGAGAGAGCTGATACCTAGGGACACACGGGTAAGAGAGAGATGGGGAGGAGAGAGCAGATACCTAGGGACACATGGGTAAGAGAGAGAGATGGGGAGGGAGAGAGCAGATACCTATGGACACATGGGTAAGAGAGAGAGATGGGGAGGAGAGAGCAGATACCTATGGACACACGGGTTAGAGAGAGAGATGGGGAGGGAGAGAGCAGATACCTAGGGACACACGGGTTAGAGAGAGAGAGATGGGGAGGGAGAGAGCAGATACCTATGGACACATGGGTAAGAGAGAGAGATGGGGAGGGAGAGAGCAGATACCTATGGACACATGGGTAAGAGAGAGAGATGGGGAGGGAGAGAGCAGATACCTAGGGACACACGGGTTAGAGAGAGATGGGGAGGGAGAGAGCAGATACCTATGGACACATGGGTAAGAGAGAGATGGGGAGGAGAGAGCAGATACCTAGGGACACACGGGTTAGAGAGAGAGATGGGGAGGGAGAGAGCAGATACCTATGAACACACGGGTAAGAGAGAGATGGGGAGGGAGAGAGCTGATACCTATGAACACACGGGTAAGAGAGAGAGATGGGGAGGGAGAGAGAGCTGATACCTATGAACACACGGGTAAGAGAGAGAGATGGGGAGGAGAGAGCAGATACCTATGGACACATGGGTAAGAGAGAGATGGGGAGGGAGAGAGCAGATACCTATGGACACATGGGTAAGAGAGAGATGGGGAGGGAGAGAGCAGATACCTATGAACACACGGGTAAGAGAGAGAGATGGGGAGGGAGAGAGAGCTGATACCTATGGACACATGGGTAAGAGAGAGATGGGGAGGGAGAGAACAGATACCTATGGACACATGGGTAAGAGAGAGATGGGGAGGGAGAGAGCAGATACCTATGAACACACGGGTAAGAGAGAGATGGGGAGGGAGAGAGAGCTGATACCTATGGACACACGGGTAAGAGAGAGAGATGGGGAGGGAGAGAGCAGATACCTATGGACACATGGGTAAGAGAGAGAGATGGGGAGGAGAGAGAGCAGATACCTATGAACACATGGGTAAGAGAGAGATGGGGAGGGAGAGAGCAGATACCTATGGACACATGGGTAGAGAGAGAGATGGGGAGGGAGAGAGCAGATACCTATGGACACATGGGTAAGAGAGAGAGATGGGGAGGGAGAGAGCAGATACCTATGGACACATGGGTAAGAGAGAGAGATGGGGAGGGAGAGAGCAGATACCTATGAACACACGGGTAAGAGAGAGATGGGGAGGGAGAGAGCAGATACCTATGGACACACGGGTAAGAGAGAGATGGGGAGGGAGAGAGAGCAGATACCTATGAACACACGGGTAAGAGAGAGATGGGGAGGGAGAGAGCTGATACCTATGGACACATGGGTAAGAGAGAGAGATGGGGAGGGAGAGAGCAGATACCTATGGACACATGGGTAAGAGAGAGATGGGGAGGGAGAGAGAGCAGATACCTATGAACACACGGGTAAGAGAGAGATGGGGAGGGAGAGAGAGCTGATACCTATGAACACATGGGTAAGAGAGAGATGGGGAGGAGAGAGAGCTGATACCTATGGACACACGGGTAAGAGAGAGAGATGGGGAGGGAGAGAGCAGATACCTATGAACACACGGGTAAGAGAGAGATGGGGAGGGAGAGAGCAGATACCTATGGACACACGGGTAAGAGAGAGATGGGGAGGGAGAGAGAGCAGATACCTATGAACACATGGGTAAGAGAGAGATGGGGAGGAGAGAGAGCAGATACCTATGAACACACGGGTAAGAGAGAGAGATGGGGAGGAGAGAGCAGATACCTATGGACACACGGGTAAGAGAGAGATGGGGAGGAGAGAGCAGATACCTATGGACACATGGGTAAGAGAGAGAGATGGGGAGGAGAGAGCAGATACCTATGGACACATGGGTAAGAGAGAGATGGGGAGGGAGAGAGCAGATACCTATGGACACATGGGTAAGAGAGAGATGGGGAGGGAGAGAGCAGATACCTATGAACACACGGGTAAGAGAGAGATGGGGAGGGAGAGAGCAGATACCTATGGACACACGGGTAAGAGAGAGATGGGAGGGAGAGAGAGCAGATACCTATGAACACACGGGTAAGAGAGAGATGGGGAGGGAGAGAGCTGATACCTATGGACACATGGGTAAGAGAGAGATGGGGAGGGAGAGAGAGCTGATACCTATGGACACACGGGTAAGAGAGAGATGGGGAGGGAGAGAGAGCTGATACCTATGGACACACGGGTAAGAGAGAGATGGGGAGGGAGAGAGCTGATACCTATGGACACACGGGTAAGAGAGAGATGGGGAGGGAGAGAGAGCTGATACCTATGGACACACGGGTAAGAGAGAGATGGGGAGGGAGAGAGAGCTGATACCTATGGACACACGGGTAAGAGAGAGATGGGGAGGGAGAGAGCTGATACCTATGGACACACGGGTAAGAGAGAGATGGGGAGGGAGAGAGAGCTGATACCTATGGACACACGGGTAAGAGAGAGAGATGGGGAGGGAGAGAGAGCTGATACCTAGGGACACACGGGTAAGAGAGAGATGGGGAGGAGAGAGCAGATACCTAGGGACACATGGGTAAGAGAGAGAGATGGGGAGGAGAGAGCAGATACCTATGGACACATGGGTAAGAGAGAGAGATGGGGAGGAGAGAGCAGATACCTATGGACACACGGGTTAGAGAGAGAGATGGGGAGGGAGAGAGCAGATACCTAGGGACACACGGGTTAGAGAGAGAGAGATGGGGAGGGAGAGAGCAGATACCTATGGACACATGGGTAAGAGAGAGAGATGGGGAGGGAGAGAGCAGATACCTATGGACACATGGGTAAGAGAGAGAGATGGGGAGGGAGAGAGCAGATACCTAGGGACACACGGGTTAGAGAGAGATGGGGAGGGAGAGAGCAGATACCTATGGACACATGGGTAAGAGAGAGAGATGGGGAGGGAGAGAGCAGATACCTAGGGACACACGGGTTAGAGAGAGAGATGGGGAGGGAGAGAGCAGATACCTATGAACACACGGGTAAGAGAGAGATGGGGAGGGAGAGAGCTGATACCTATGAACACACGGGTAAGAGAGAGAGATGGGGAGGGAGAGAGCTGATACCTATGAACACACGGGTAAGAGAGAGATGGGGAGGGAGAGAGCAGATACCTATGGACACATGGGTAAGAGAGAGATGGGGAGGGAGAGAGCAGATACCTATGGACACATGGGTAAGAGAGAGATGGGGAGGGAGAGAGCAGATACCTATGAACACACGGGTAAAAGAGAGAGATGGGGAGGGAGAGAGAGCTGATACCTATGGACACATGGGTAAGAGAGAGATGGGGAGGGAGAGAGCAGATACCTATGGACACATGGGTAAGAGAGAGATGGGGAGGGAGAGAGAGCAGATACCTATGAACACACGGGTAAGAGAGAGATGGGGAGGGAGAGAGCTGATACCTATGGACACACGGGTAAGAGAGAGAGATGGGGAGGGAGAGAGCAGATACCTATGGACACACGGGTAAGAGAGAGAGATGGGGAGGGAGAGAGAGCTGATACCTATGGACACACGGGTAAGAGAGAGAGATGGGGAGGGAGAGAGAGCTGATACCTATGGACACACAGGTAAGAGAGAGATGGGGAGGGAGAGAGAGCTGATACCTATGGACACACGGGTAAGAGAGAGATGGGGAGGGAGAGAGAGCTGATACCTATGGACACACGGGTAAGAGAGAGATGGGGAGGGAGAGAGAGCTGATACCTATGGACACACGGGTAAGAGAGAGATGGGGAGGGAGAGAGAGCTGATACCTATGGACACACGGGTAAGAGAGAGAGATGGGGAGGGAGAGAGCTGATACCTATGGACACACGGGTAAGAGAGAGATGGGGAGGGAGAGAGAGCTGATACCTATGGACACACGGGTAAGAGAGAGATGGGGAGGGAGAGAGAGCTGATACCTATGGACACACGGGTAAGAGAGAGAGATGGGGAGGGAGAGAGCAGATACCTATGGACACACGGGTAAGAGAGAGAGATGGGGAGGGAGAGAGAGCTGATACCTATGGACACACGGGTAAGAGAGAGAGATGGGGAGGGAGAGAGAGCTGATACCTATGGACACACGGGTAAGAGAGAGATGGGGAGGAGAGAGAGCTGATACCTATGGACACACGGGTAAGAGAGAGAGATGGGGAGGGAGAGAGAGCTGATACCTATGAACACACGGGTAAGAGAGAGATGGGGAGGGAGAGAGAGCTGATACCTATGGACACACGGGTAAGAGAGAGAGATGGGGAGGGAGAGAGAGCTGATACCTATGGACACACGGGTAAGAGAGAGAGATGGGGAGGGAGAGAGAGCTGATACCTATGGACACACGGGTAAGAGAGAGATGGGGAGGGAGAGAGAGCTGATACCTATGGACACACGGGTAAGAGAGAGATGGGGAGGGAGAGAGAGCTGATACCTATGGACACACGGGTAAGAGAGAGAGATGGGGAGGGAGAGAGAGCTGATACCTATGGACACACGGGTAAGAGAGAGAGATGGGGAGGGAGAGAGAGCTGATACCTATGGACACACGGGTAAGAGAGAGAGATGGGGAGGGAGAGAGCTGATACCTATGGACACACGGGTAAGAGAGAGATGGGGAGGGAGAGAGCAGATACCTATGGACACACGGGTAAGAGAGAGAGATGGGGAGGGAGAGAGAGCTGATACCTATGGACACACGGGTAAGAGAGAGAGATGGGGAGGGAGAGAGCAGATACCTATGGACACACGGGTAAGAGAGAGAGATGGGGAGGGAGAGAGAGCTGATACCTATGGACACACGGGTAAGAGAGAGATGGGGAGGGAGAGAGCAGATACCTATGGACACACGGGTAAGAGAGAGATGGGGAGGGAGAGAGAGCTGATACCTATGGACACACGGGTAAGAGAGAGAGATGGGGAGGGAGAGAGCAGATACCTATGGACACACGGGTAAGAGAGAGATGGGGAGGGAGAGAGAGCTGATACCTATGGACACACGGGTAAGAGAGAGATGGGGAGGGAGAGAGCTGATACCTATGGACACACGGGTAAGAGAGAGAGATGGGAGGGAGAGAGCTGAGACCTGTGGACCCATGGGTAAGAGAGAGAGGGAGTGGGGTTAAAGGGAGAGGTTGAGACTCGTGGGTGTAGGGACAGTTCAACCAAATTACAAAATGACATTGGTTTCCTTACACCATTAACAGTCTAGGGACAGGTATGACAGCAATCCACGCTTCGGGTTCAAAACATCCAGAGTATCTCAAATCTATTATGAAGCTCAACAGTCACTTATGGAGGATGTGAACATTATGTGTGAAAAATGCTAACAACAAACACATTTCTTGAGTAGGATTTGTGCTACAAATGCTAAAATGTTAGTATGTGTAAACAGTACCATGGACACTAAACCAAAAGCATGGATTGATGTCCTTACCTTGATTATTGACTGACAGAGTAAGGAAACCAACATTTGGGGGAACTTTCCAGTTAAATGAGTGTTTTCTGTGGTTTTCCAGAATAACCCCCAGGAAGTTTGATGTGGTGCCAGCCTGTGACCCAAAATCCCCTGCTGCAGTGACCTCTGACCTCAGTAACCATAGTAACCTCACCCTAAGTAGGAGGGGCACCAGGACCTCTCTCACCTTCCGTAAGGTGCGCCGCACACCATGTGACTGTGGTGAGCTCTTTTATTTGTTCAAAGCAGATGGGATTGATGTGTCTCTGTGTGTAACTTTACCTGTGCTGACCCCTTTGTCCCGGTCTCTCTTCTGTGCAGGTTACCCCTCGGCCTGTGACAGCCAGCAGCCTCCTGCCCCTCCCTCTCCCCCCTTCCTCCCTCGCAGCCAGACTGACGCCTGCCGTCTGGAGGCGGAGTTTGTGCACCGCGTGTACGAGGAGATCGCTTGTCACTTCAGCAGCACTCGACACTCTCCCTGGCCACGCGTGTGTCACTTCCTGTCTTCCCTAGAACCAGGAAGCATTCTCGCTGATGTGGGCTGTGGGAATGGAAAGTACCTGGGCGTCAACCCGGATGTGATTGCGGTAAGGGGGATCTGTGAGGGTCATTTATAAATACTTCCATCTTTTAACACTATCAATGGAAGAGAGTGTCCTGTTTATTGACCCTACTGTTCTGTTCTCGCTCTTCCATTAGCCTATCATGCACGTTTTCTGACTTTTGTACACGTCTCAGCTGTGTGAAGCCTGATGAAGAAAATCGACAGTTATAAATGCTACACTATTTTTGTAAACATTTATTATTTGTATAAAACAAAACTTTTTCCTTTATCTTGGTACTCAGACTATGCTTTAGATATACCATATAGGCTTTCAAAGACTCCAAAACAGTCTCTACACGATGTTCCTGGCATAGCGAAGACTTGTGAATGCTACTCTACTTTTGTGAAAATGGATTAGGATACCTGCAGAGACTCTACTCCCCCCTCAGCCATTCTAATAGTGATAACTTCACTACTTTGAATTGAATGCAAATGTTGACCTTCGTGTGTCTGTCTCTGTGTAAGAGTGAGTGTGTATTTCGTGGCGTGTGCGCGCACGATAAAACAGAATATCTGAAACTCTCCTCCAGCCTTCCCCCAGTCCCTTCCTTATAGGCTAGAGCAAATGACTCATGAAGCTTAATTACATTTCTCCCCTGAACAAGAGTTTTATTCAAAAGATTATTACTGCTATCAATTTCCCTCGCTCTCTCCTCACCTACTCTGCTGTGACTTGTTGCAGATGGCTAGTCTGGCTATAATTTTCATTATGCGGTATAAGTTGGGTGACTTTGATGAGGATGTGAAAGTGAATGATTCTCTCGATAAGGCAGGCCAGTAATGGGGTTTGCTGGGGTCATATAGGAGGTTTATAATCAGTATTGTGTTCATTCCTCTCACTATTTAATCAGAACACTGTGGAAAAGGACTAATTACTAATCAGGAAGTTTAGATTAAAATGCAAGTGTTGCATGTGTGTTATTTTTAATTTTATTTAACCAGGTAAGTCAGTAAAGAACAAATTCTTATTTACAATGACGGCCTAGGAACAGTGGGTTAACTGCCTGTTCAGGTGCAGAACGACAGATTTTTACCTTGTCAGCTCGGGGATTCAATCTAGCAACCTTTTGGTTACGAGCCCAACACTAAACAGTAGGCTACCTTCTGCGACGTATGGGCTATATGGATTAATAAAGTTGTGTGTGTTTGTATGTTCTTCCTGTGTGTAGGTGGGCTGTGACCGTAGCAGTGCTCTGGTCCAGATCTGCTCTGAAAGAGGCTTCCAGGCCTTTGTGTCAGATGCCCTCAATGTACCTCTACGCAGTGACACCTGTGATGCCTGCATCTCTATAGCGGTCATACACCACCTCTCCACACAGGTCATACACCACCTCTCCACACAGGTCATACACCACCTCTCCACACAGGTCATACACCACCTCTCCACACAGGTCATACACCACCTCTCCACACAGGTCATACACCACCTCTCCACACAGGTCATACACCACCTCTCCACACAGGTCACACACCACCTCTCCACACAGGTCACACACCACCTCTCCACACAGGTCACACACCACCTCTCCACACAGGTCACACACCACCTCTCCACACAGGTCACACACCACCTCTCCACACAGGTCACACACCACCTCTCCACACAGGTCACACACCACCTCTCCACACAGGTCACACACCACCTCTCCACACAGGTCACACACCACCTCTCCACACAGGTCACACACCACCTCTCCACACAGGTCACACACCACCTCTCCACACAGGTCATACACCACCTCTCCACACAGGTCATACACCACCTCCACACAGGTCATACACCACCTCCACACAGGTCACACACCACCTCTCCACACAGGTCACACACCACCTCTCCACACCGGTCATACACCACCTCCACACAGGTCACACACCACCTCTCCACACAGGTCACACACCACCTCTCCACACAGGTCACACACCACCTCTCCACACAGGTCACACACCACCTCTCCACACAGGTCACACACCACCTCCACACAGGTCACACACCACCTCTCCACACAGGTCACACACCACCTCTCCACACAGGTCACACACCACCTCTCCACACAGGTCACACACCACCTCCACACAGGTCACACACCACCTCCACACAGGTCACACACCACCTCTCCACACAGGTCACACACCACCTCTCCACACAGGTCATACACCACCTCCACACAGGTCACACACCACCTCTCCACACAGGTCACACACCACCTCTCCACACAGGTCACACACCACCTCTCCACACAGGTCACACACCACCTCTCCACACAGGTCACACACCACCTCTCCACACAGGTCACACACCACCTCTCCACACAGGTCACACACCACCTCTCCACACAGGTCACACACCACCTCTCCACACAGGTCACACACCACCTCTCCACACAGGTCACACACCACCTCTCCACACAGGTCACACACCACCTCTCCACACAGGTCACACACCACCTCTCCACACAGGTCACACACCACCTCTCCACACAGGTCACACACCACCTCTCCACACAGGTCACACACCACCTCTCCACACAGGTCACACACCACCTCTCCACACAGGTCACACACCACCTCTCCACACAGGTCACACACCACCTCTCCACACAGGTCACACACCACCTCTCCACACAGGTCACACACCACCTCTCCACACAGGTCACACACCACCTCTCCACACAGGTCACACACCACCTCTCCACACAGGTCATACACCACCTCTCCACACAGGTCACACACCACCTCTCCACACAGGTCACACACATCGACACAGATG
The DNA here is from genome assembly GCF_023373465.1 of Oncorhynchus keta. Taxonomy (NCBI): domain Eukaryota; kingdom Metazoa; phylum Chordata; class Actinopteri; order Salmoniformes; family Salmonidae; genus Oncorhynchus; species Oncorhynchus keta. The sequence goes on along the minus strand of NC_068421.1, from coordinate 13,361,215 downwards.
CTTTCCTTTTAGTGATTTAATTCAACTTGATTTAATGATTTCTGTATTTCACATTGAGATTATTTCATTATCAAGCTGTCAGTGGTCATGAACTAAAACATCTTATTTCATGTTTAATCGAGTGTAGTAGTTTGAGTTATGTGTTTGTGTGTGTAGAAGCGGAGGCAGGCTGTGGTTGAGGAACTTGTTCGACTGCTGAGGCCTGGAGGACGGGCGCTGATCTATGTGTGGGCTGTGGAACAAGAATATAACAAGCAGAAGTCCAAATATCTCAAAGAGACCAGACAACAGGGTCCTACAGGCGACTCCACGGACCACAACAACCAGGAGTCAAAGAGTCTTACAGGCAATACCATAGACACCCACAACACAGCACAGGACTTTTCAGGCAATACCACAGACGCCCACAACACAGCACAGGATCTTTCAGGCAATACCACAGACGCCCACAACACAGCACAGGACTTTTCAGGCAATACCACAGACGCCCACAACACAGCACAGGATTTTTCAGGCAATACCACAGACGCCCACAACACAGCACAGGACTTTTCAGGCAATACCACAGACGCCCACAACACAGCACAGGATTTTTCAGGCAATACCACAGACGCCCACAACACAGCACAGGATCTTTCAGGCATAGCCACAGATTGCACCAAGGTCCACCGTGAGACAGAGAGTCCAGCAAAACTGAGCATTCACACCAACCGCACTGCCTTCAACTCCCAGGACCTCCTGGTGCCCTGGCACCTCAAGGGTGGAGTGAGAGGAGGGTGTAACCAGGGGAGGGGAGGGGATGAAGCCCAGGCCCCCGCTCCCAGCCCAGTGTTTCACCGCTACTACCATGTGTTCCAGAAGGGGGAGCTAGAGGAGCTGTGTGTCAGGGTTAGAGGGGTGGCCATACAGAGAAGCTACCACGACCAGGGGAACTGGTGTGTCATACTGAAGAAGACTGGAGACAGATAAACAACACTTCCACATTTAGGTAAATGTGCTCCTGAACTGATAAACATTGAATTCCGAAATAAATGAGCTTTTCGCTTCATCAGATAAAGATGGAGACAATTATACAAACCAATTAACTTTTATTATCTCTGATTTATTGTAAATAATAAAGATTGAAAAACAAAATGTCCTTCAAATGAATGAGGAAAATGCCTGCTTGATGTTCTTCACTCTAACTTCATGTACTTAGTTTTAAGCCCCAGGGTGTTGAATGGTAACCTTGAAAGATTTGTGTCGTAACATCTGAATGGTTCACTTTAAAATCATCAGTTTTCATACCTCCGTTAGATTCAAGACCACTTTGCATTTACATTTAAGTCATTTAGCAGAGCACTTTGGTGGCCTGGAGACTTTAGTTTTGGGTTAAAGTCTTCCTAACTAGTCCCCTTCATTGCCAAGTTGAGTCACTGTAAGGTCTGGTATAGTTACTACAGTGTGTTGGTCTGTTGCTGCCACCATTGCTTCCCAATGCCAGACTAATTCATCTCAATGAGGGGGGTACCAGACAATCAGAGAGAGAGGGGCCCAAAATGTCCAGCTCGTAAACTGACTGCTCCTCTCTCTTTCCATCGGTCTCTCTGTCTCTCCATTCTGCTGTAAACTGGGATCATTGTGGTCACTACACTGCCTTTATCATTGTTCTCCCTCTTTGTCTCCTCCCTTTCCCATCCTGTCTTGCTGCTTCTCTCCCCCACCACCACTATCCCTCCCTATCTGCAGAATCGCAGCTGGAGTATCAGTATTCAGGACTACGCGCTATAAGGGAGTCTGGCTCTCTAGACCACACCTGAGATGGACACACTCACACACACACAAATGTTAAGGAGATAAGGTCCAGCAGAGGAGTTAAATAGCTGAGTGGATCACTGGGTAATGGGCTCTTGTTTGTGGCAGTGGCGGTATCTCAAAGCAGCCGTGTGATAATTCAGAAATGGCTCCCGGTAAATTATCTCCGTAAATTATCTCCGCTGTCTTGAGTCCCCCGGGACAGAACTGCCAGTTATGTAGTTAAAAGGAGGAGGCTGGAGTCTACTGTGCCTGGTGTTTTATCTGGCTATCGATTGTTGTCCTGCTGTTGTCTGGCTGCAGATAGACACTTGACATTTTCAGAAAATTAAAGGTGGCTAGATGTCTGCCTGCGCCCAGTGTATTGATCAGATGGATAGAAGGTCTAATGCATTTTAAATCTATTTACTGAGGAGGTAACATCAAGACAACATTGCAAAACATTCCTATTCATTATAGGCCATTTTTCATTCTCTGTTATGGTTATGGTCAACATCCTGGCCTTAGGCAGGCCTATCTCTTATCCTTCAGCCTACTCAGCAGAACACACTGGGGCTACATTTACATTTAAGTAATTTAGCAGACGCTCTTATCCAGAGCGACTTACAAATTGGTGCATTCACCTTATGACATCCAGTGGAACAGCCACTTTACAATAGTGCATCTAAATCTTTTAAAGGGGGGTGAGAAGGATTACTTTATCCTATCCTAGGTATTCCTTAAAGAGGTGGGGTTTCAGGTGTCTCCGGAAGGTGGTGATTGACTCCGCTGTCCTGGCGTCGTGGGGGAGTTTGTTCCACCATTGGGGGGCCAGAGCAGCGAACAGTTTTGACTGGGCTGAGCGGGAACTGTACTTCCTCAGTGGTAGGGAGGCGAGCAGGCCAGAGGTGGATGAACGCAGTGCCCTTGTTTGGGTGTAGGGCCTGATCAGAGCCTGGAGGTACTGAGGTGCCGTTCCCCTCACAGCTCCGTAGGCTACCACAGAACTACACTGAACAAACATATAAATTCAACATGTTGGTTTCATGAGCTGAAATAAAAGATCCCAGAAATGTTCCATGTGCACCAAAATCATATTTCTCTAATATTTTAGGCACACATTTGATTACATTCCTGTTAGTGAGCATTTCTCCTTTGCCAAGATAATCCATCCACCTGACTGGTGTGGCATATCAAGAAGCTGATTAAACAGCATGACCATTACACAGGTGCACCTTGTTTTGGGGACAATAACAGGCCACGCTAAAATGTGCCGTTTTGTCACACAACACAATTCCATAGATGCCTTAAGTTTTGAGGCAGTGTGCAATTAGCATGCTGACTGTAGGAATGTCCACCTGAGCTGTTGCCAGATAATTTAATGTTCATTTCTCCAACATAAGCCAATGTCATTTTTGAGAATTTGGCAGTATGTCCAACCAGCCTCACAACCGCAGACCACGTGTAACCACGCCAGCCCAGGACCTACTTAACCTGCGGGATCGTCTGAGAGCAGCCACCCGGACAGCTGATGAAACTGTGGGTTTGCACAACTGAAGATTTTCTGCACAAACTGTTCAGAAACCATCTCAGGGAAACTCATCTGCATGGTTGTCCTCACCAGGGTCTTGACTTGACTGCAGTTGGCATATGCTCACCTTCGATGGCGACTGGCACACTGGAGAAGTGTGCTCTTCACGGATTAATCCCGGTTTCAACTTTCCCGGCCAGATGGCAGACAGCGTGTATGGCGTTGTGTGGGCGAGCGGTTTGCTGATGTCAGCATTGTGAACGGAGTGCCCCATGGGGTGGTTACTACGGACACAGTTGTATTTTGTTGATGGCAATGCACAGAGATACCGTGACGAGATCCGCCTTCACCTCATGTTTCAGCATGATAATTCACAGCTCCATGTCGCAAGGATCTGTAAAGAATTCCTAGGAGCTGAAAATGTCCCTGTTCTTGCATGGCCTGCATACTCACCATACATGTCACCCATTGAGCATATTTTGGATGCTCTGGATCAATGTGTATGACAGCGTGTTCCAGTTCCCCCTAATATCCAGCAACTTCGCACATCCGTATCTGTGACAAAAAAGATGCATATCTGTATTCCCAGTCATGTGAAATCTATAGATTAGGACCTAATGTGTTTATTTCAATTGGCTGAAATTGTTGCATGTTGTTTATATTTTTGTTCAGTGTAGGATGAGATTTTAGCTCTATGGGAGCTACACTATTTCCCTTCTCTCGAGTAGTGTCCTGCAGACATACAGTGAGATTGAGAAAGGATACCTTTCAATGAAGGCCTAAAGGAGGGGGGTTTGAACCTTGTGGTTATGGGATGAGTGCACTACTCTGATGGTTGCTGATAATGGGCCTCTGCACACCCATGTAGATATTCCATTCAAAAACGTCTGTTTCCAGCTACAATAGTCATTTACAACATTAACTGCGCCTACACTGTATTTGTGCTCAATTTGATGTTATTTTAATGGACCAAAAAAATTGCTTTTCTTTCAAAAACAAGGACATTTCTAAGTGACCCCAAACTTTTGAACGGTAGTGTACATGTCTACCTCCATCACTCCAGAATCCCTGCACATTGTAAATATGGTATTGGAACTGACCCTGTACATAGTATGCTTCCAAACTTGCTGTGTTCTTCACATTTCCATCATGTATGTATGTATGTCAAAAAGAATCTCTGCTCAGAGTGCTTTAGGAATATTTTTAGCAGAGAGAGAAGCTAGTGTGGAAGGAGCATATTTTCCAAATATGAGGATCATGTGTCTATCAATTCAGAGTCTGACAGTGAGTTGGAAAAAGAGGATGAGATTGACCCTCAGCCAGCCCCAGGACCAGCCAGTCAGCAGCCAGCCCCAGGACCAGCCAGTCAGCAGCCAGCCCCAGGACCAGCCCGTCAGCAACCAGCCCCAGGACCAGCCCGTCAGCAACCAGCTCATCAGCAGCCTGCAGGAGGATAAACATGGATGTAAAAACAAATGAAATTGAATCGTCTTCTTGCCCAAGGAATGAGCCACCCCGCATGGCTGTCCAATGTGATAAGGATGTAACCAGGGCCGACACAGATGGTGGTTACTCTTTTTCAGGACATAAAGCCTTCTTTTGAACTGTTCATCATCCAGAAAATCATTCTGAACTGCACTCATTTGGAGGGAAGGTGTGATTTTTGGAGAGAGTTGGAAGGAGATGGACCAAACTCATTTACATGCATACTTTGGGGTTCTTATCCTTGCTGGTGTTTTCAGATCCAATGGGAATCCACAGAATCCCTGTGGGATGCAGAAACTGGCAGAGAACTTTTCTGTGTACCAATGTCTCTGGAAAACTTCCACATTATTTCCAGGATTATCAATAACCGAAACACTAGACTAGCTCGGCGGCAGAGAGACAAGCTAGCTGCGATCAGGTCAGTGCAGAGAGACAAGCTAGCTGCGATCAGGTCAGTGCAGAGAGACAAGCTAGCTGCGATCAGGTCAGTGCAGAGAGACGAGCTAGCTGCAATCAGGTCAGTGCAGAGAGACAAGCTAGCTGCAATCAGGTCAGTGCAGAGAGACAAGCTAGCTGCGATCAGGTCAGTGCAGAGAGACAAGCTAGCTGCGATCAGGTCAGTGCAGAGAGACAAGCTAGCTGCAATCAGGTCAGTGCAGAGAGACAAGCTAGCTGCAATCAGGTCAGTGCAGAGAGACAAGCTAGCTGCGATCAGGTCAGTGCAGAGAGACAAGCTAGCTGCAATCAGGTCAGTGCAGAGAGACAAGCTAGTTGCGATCAGGTCAGTGCAGAGAGACAAGCTAGTTGCGATCAGGTCAGTGCAGAGAGTCAAGCTAGCTGCAATCAGGTCAGTGCAGAGAGACAAGCTAGCTGCGATCAGGTCAGTGCAGAGAGACGAGCTAGCTGCAATCAGGTCAGTGCAGAGAGACAAGCTAGCTGCAATCAGGTCAGTGCAGAGAGACAAGCTAGCTGCAATCAGGTCAGTGCAGAGAGACAAGCTAGCTGTGATCAGGTCAGTGCAGAGACAAGCTAGCTGCGATCAGGTCAGTGCAGAGAGACAAGCTAGCTGCGATCAGGTCAGTGCAGAGAGACAAGCTAGCTGCGATCAGGTCAGTGCAGAGAGACAAGCTAGCTGCAATCAGGTCAGTGCAGAGAGACAAGTTAGCTGCGATCAGGTCAGTGCAGAGAGACAAGCTAGCTGCGATCAGGTCAGTGCAGAGAGACAAGCTAGCTGCAATCAGGTCAGTGCAGAGAGACAAGCTAGCTGCGATCAGGTCAGTGCAGAGAGTCAAGCTAGCTGCAATCAGGTCAGTGCAGAGAGACAAGCTTGCTGCGATCAGGTCAGTGCAGAGAGACAAGCTAGCTGCAATCAGGTCAGTGCAGAGAGACAAGCTAGCTGCAATCAGGTCAGTGCAGAGAGTCAAGCTAGCTGCAATCAGGTCAGTGCAGAGAGTCAAGCTAGCTGCAATCAGGTCAGTGCAGAGAGACTAGCTAGCTGCAATCAGGTCAGTGCAGAGAGACAAGCTAGCTGCAATCAGGTCAGTGCAGAGAGACTAGCTAGCTGCAATCAGGTCAGTGCAGAGAGACAAGCTAGCTGCGATCAGGTCAGTGCAGAGAGTCAAGCTAGCTGCAATCAGGTCAGTGCAGAGAGTCAAGCTAGCTGCAATCAGGTCAGTGCAGAGAGACAAGCTAGCTGCAATCAGGTCAGTGCAGAGAGACAAGCTAGCTGCGATCAGGTCAGTGCAGAGAGTCAAGCTAGCTGCAATCAGGTCAGTGCAGAGAGTCAAGCTAGCTGCAATCAGGTCAGTGCAGAGAGACAAGCTAGCTGCAATCAGGTCAGTGCAGAGAGACAAGCTAGCTGCAATCAGGTCAGTGCAGAGAGTCAAGCTAGCTGCAATCAGGTCAGTGCAGAGAGACAAGCTAGCTGCAATCAGGTCAGTGCAGAGAGACAAGCTAGCTGCAATCAGGTCAGTGCAGAGAGTCAAGCTAGCTGCAATCAGGTCAGTGCAGAGAGTCAAGCTAGCTGCAATCAGGTCAGTGCAGAGAGACAAGCTAGCTGCTATCAGGTCAGTGCAGAGAGTCAAGCTAGCTGCAATCAGGTCAGTGCAGAGAGACAAGCTAGCTGTGATCAGGTCAGTGCAGAGACAAACAAGCTAGCTGCGATCAGGTCAGTGCAGAGAGACAAGCTAGCTGCGATCAGGTCAGTGCAGAGAGACAATTTAGCTGCGATCAGGTCAGTGCAGAGAGACAAGCTAGCTGCGATCAGGTCAGTGCAGAGAGACAAGCTAGCTGCGATCAGGTCAGTGCAGAGAGACAAGCAGCTGTGATCAGGTCAGTGCAGAGAGACAATTTAGCTGCGATCAGGTCAGTGCAGAGAGACAAGCTAGCTGCGATCAGGTCAGTGCAGAGAGACAAGCTATCTGCGATCAGGTCAGTGCAGAGAGACAAGCTAGCTGCGATCAGGTCAGTGCAGAGAGACAAGCTAGTTGCGATCAGGTCAGTGCAGAGAGACAAGCTAGCTGCAATCAGGTCAGTGCAGAGAGACAAGCTAGATGTGATCAGGTCAGTGCAGAGAGTCAAGCTAGCTGCAATCAGGTCAGTGCAGAGAGACAAGCTAGCTGCGATCAGGTCAGTGCAGAGAGACAAGCTAGCTGCAATCAGGTCAGTGCAGAGAGTCAAGCTAGCTGCAATCAGGTCAGTGCAGAGAGTCAAGCTAGCTGCAATCAGGTCAGTGCAGAGAGACAAGCTTGCTGCGATCAGGTCAGTGCAGAGAGACAAGCTAGCTGCGATCAGGTCAGTGCAGAGAGACAAGCTAGCTGCGATCAGGTCAGTGCAGAGAGACAAGCTAGCTGCGATCAGGTCAGTGCAGAGAGACAAGCTAGCTGCGATCAGGTCAGTGCAGAGAGACAAGCTAGCTGCGATCAGGTCAGTGCAGAGAGACAAGCTAGCTGCGATCAGGTCAGTGCAGAGAGACAAGCTAGCTGCGATCAGGTCAGTGCAGAGATACAAGCTAGCTGCGATCAGTGCAGAAAGACATGCTAGCTGCTATCAGGTCAGTGCAGAGAGACAAGCTAGCTGCGATCAGGTCAGTGCAGAGAGACAAGCTAGCTGCGATCAGGTCAGTGCAGAGAGACAAGCTAGCTGCGATCAGGTCAGTGCAGAGAGACAAGCTAGCTGCGATCAGGTCAGTGCAGAGAGACAATTTAGCTGTGATCAGGTCAGTGCAGAGAGATAAGCTAGCTGCGATCAGGTCAGTGCAGAGAGACAAGCTAGCTGCGATCAGGTCAGTGCAGAGAGCCAAGCTAGCTGCGATCAGGTCAGTGCAGAGAGACAAGCAGCTGTGATCAGGTCAGTGCAGAGAGACAATTTAGCTGCGATCAGGTCAGTGCAGAGAGACAAGCTAGCTGCGATCAGGTCAGTGCAGAGAGACAAGCTATCTGCGATCAGGTCAGTGCAGAGAGACAAGCTAGCTGCGATCAGGTCAGTGCAGAGAGACAAGCTAGTTGCGATCAGGTCAGTGCAGAGAGACAAGCTAGCTGCAATCAGGTCAGTGCAGAGAGACAAGCTAGATGTGATCAGGTCAGTGCAGAGAGTCAAGCTAGCTGCAATCAGGTCAGTGCAGAGAGACAAGCTAGCTGCGATCAGGTCAGTGCAGAGAGCCAAGCTGCAGCTGTGATCAGGTCAGTGCAGAGAGTGCAGAGAGACAAGCTAGCAAGCTAGCTGCAATCAGGTCAGTGCAGAGAGTCAAGCTAGCTGCAATCAGGTCAGTGCAGAGAGTCAAGCTAGCTGCGATCAGGTCAGTGCAGAGAGACAAGCTAGCTGCTATCAGGTCAGTGCAGAGAGACAAGCTAGCTGCAATCAGGTCAGTGCAGAGAGACAAGCTTGCTGCGATCAGGTCAGTGCAGAGAGACAAGCTAGCTGCGATCAGGTCAGTGCAGAGAGACAAGCTGCAGAGAGACAGCTGCAGATCAGGTCAGTGCAGAGAGACAAGCTAGCTGCGATCAGGTCAGTGCAGAGAGACAAGCTAGCTGCGATCAGGTCAGTGCAGAGAGACAAGCTAGCTGCAATCAGGTCAGTGCAGAGAGACAAGCTAGCTGCGATCAGGTCAGTGCAGAGAGACAAGCTAGCTGCGATCAGGTCAGTGCAGAGAGACAAGCTAGCTGCGATCAGGTCAGTGCAGAGAGACAATTTAGCTGTGATCAGGTCAGTGCAGAGAGACAAGCTAGCTGCGATCAGGTCAGTGCAGAGAGACAAGCTAGCTGCGATCAGGTCAGTGCAGAGAGACAAGCTAGCTGCGATCAGGTCAGTGCAGAGAGCCAAGCTAGCTGTGATCAGGTCAGTGCAGAGAGACAAGCTAGCTGCGATCAGGTCAGTGCAGAGAGACAAGCTAGCTGCGATCAGGTCAGTGCAGAGAGCCAAGCTAACTGCGATCAGGTCAGTGCAGAGAGACAAGCAGCTGCGATCAGGTCAGTGCAGAGAGACCAGCTAGCTGCGATCAGGTCAGTGCAGAGAGTCAAGCAGCTGCGATCAGGTCAGTGCAGAGAAACAAGCTAGCTGCAATCAGGTCAGTGCAGAGAGACAAGCAGCTGCGATCAGGTCAGTGCAGAGAAACAAGCTAGCTGCGATCAGGTCAGTGCAGAGAGACAAGCTAGCTGCGATCAGGTCAGTGCAGGGAGACAAGCAGCTGCGATCAGGTCAGAGTGGAACAACTGGGTGGACCGCCTTCTCCTGTTTTACAACCCTGGGCCCAACGTTACTGTAGATGAGCAGCTTATGCTGCCCCTTCAGGCAGTACATACCGTCTAAACCGGTAAAATATGGAATAAAGATCTGGGTTGCCCGTGATGCTGCTTTATCATATGCGTGGAACTTGAAATTGTATACAGGGAGAAGAACCAAGCGATGCGGGTTGTCCTGAACATGACACAAGGACTAAGTGGCCACAACATCACATGCGATAACTTTTTGACTTTTTGACTTTGCACACGCTGAGACAGGAGCTTCCTCTAAGTTTGTGTTCACAGCCGACACGTCCCTAGTGTCCTACGTGCCAAAGAAAGGCAGAAATGTGGTACTCATGAGTACGCTGCATAGGGATGGGAGAATCTGTGGCCAGGAACATCAAAAACAGATTTTCTAATATATTACAACGCCACAAAAGGACTGGTGGACAATTTAGACAAGCCTGGTGCGGGGAGCTGCTACCGGAGGACTGGTGTGTGGAGGTGGCTCTGGATAGACCGGACCGTGCAGGCGCACTGGAGCTCTTGAGCAGGCTGTGCAAGGCTGGTAGCATGTAAGCCGGCCCAAGGAGACGCACTGGGGACCAGATGCGTAGAGCCGGCTTCATGGCATTTGGCTCGACGCTCAATCTAGCCCGGCCAATACGCGGAGCTGAAATATACCGCACCGCATATCTAGCCCCCCGGTAAGCACAGGGAGTTTGCGCAGGTCTCCTACCTGGCGTAGCCATACTCCCTGTAAGCCCCCAATACATTTTTGGGGCTGATTCCCGGGCTTCCATCCACTTCGCCGTGCTGCCTCCTCATACCAGCGCCTCTCCACTTTAGCCGCCTCTAGTTCCTCCTTGGGGCGGCGATATTCACCAGGCTGAGCCCAGGGTCCTTCTCCGTCCAGTTCTTCCTCCCATGTCCAATTCTCCAAGTGGTGCAGCCTCTCCCACTGCAGCTGCTTCTGTTGCCTCTCCTGTGGCTCCTGCCTGTTAACACGCTGCTCGGTCCGTGTGTGGTGGGTGATTCTGTAACGGCATTCTTCGTTTGTTGAAAGAGCGTCGGACCGAAATGCAGCGTGGTGGTTCCTCATGTCTTTAATGAAATGAATCGCGGTACATGAAATAACTGATACAAATACAAAACAACAAAACGGAACGTGAAACCTAATTACAGCCTATCTGGTGAACACTACGCAGAGACAGGAACAATCACCCACAAAATACAAAGTGAAACCCAGGCTACCTAAATACGGTTCCCCATCAGAGACAACAAGAATCACCTGACTCTGATTGAGAACCGCCTCAGGCAGCCAAACCTATACTAGACACACCCCTAATCAACCCCAATCCCAATGCCTACAAAACCCCCAATACAACAATACAATAAACCCATGTCACACCCTGGCCTGAACAAAATAATTAAAGAAACCCAAAATACTAAGACCAAGGCGTGACAGTATGCTGTCTATATTAACCATGTATACTGTCTACTGTCTATATTAACCATGTATACTGTCTATATTAACCATGTATGCTGTCTATATTAACCATGTATGCTGTCTATATTAACCATGTATACTGTCTATATTAACCATGTATGCTGTCTATATTAACCATGTATGCTGTCTATATTAACCATGTATGCTGTCTATATTAACCATGTATACTGTCTATATTAACCATGTATACTGTCTATATTAACCATGTATGCTGTCTATATTAACCATATATACTGTGTATATTAACCATGTATGCTGTCTATATTAACCACGTATACTGTCTATATTAACCATGTATTCTGTCTATATTAACCATGTATACTGTCTATATTAACCATGTATACTGTCTATATTAACCATGTATGCTGTATACTGTCTATATTAACCATGTATACTGTCTATATTAACCATGTATACTTGAACTTGAAGCTTTCCACCTTCTCCACTGCTGTCCCGTCAATGTGGATAGGGAGGTGCTTCCTGAAGTCCATGATCAGCTCCCTCGTTTTGTTGACGTTGTGGGGAGAGGCTATTTTCCTGGCACCACTCTGCCAGGCCCCTCACCTCCTCTCTGTAAGCTATCTCGTCATTGTTGGTAATCAAACCTACTATGGTTGTGTTGTCTGGCCACGCAGTCATGGGTGAACACAGGAGTACAGGAGGGGGCTGAGCACACACCCTTGTGGAGCCCCAGTGTTGAGGTGTTGTTTCCTACCTTCACCACCTGGGGGCGGCCCGTCAGGAAGTCCAGGACCCAGTTGCACAGGGCGGGGTACAGACCCAGGGCCCGAGCTTGATGATGAGTTTGGAGGGTACTATGGTGTTGAAGGCTGAGCTATTGTCAATGAACAGCATTCTTACATAGGTCCTCTGGTCCAGATGGGATAAGGCAGTGTGCAGTGTGATGGTGATTGCATCGTCTGTGGATCTATTGGGGCGGTAATCAAATTCAAGTGTGTTTAGGGTGTCAGGTAAGGTAGAGGTGATATGATCCTTAACTTGCCTCTCAAAGCACTTTATGGTGACAGAAGTGAGTGCTATGGGAAGATAGTCATTCAGTTCAGTTATCTTTGTGTTATCTTTCTGAATGCACTTTATCAAATCGAATGTTATGGGTCACCTTCACATATTTAGCAGATGTTATTGCGGTTTTAGCTAAATGCTACACCTGTCAGGTGGATGGATTATCTTGGCAAAGGAGAAATGCTCACTAACAGGAATGTAAACTCATTTTGTGTGTATGGAACATTTCTGGGAACTTTGGGGACCAATGCTTTACATGTTGCATTTTATAGTTTTGTTCAGTCTCTTGCATTGCTTTTCAATTCCTTCCAAATTACCCAAGTACATGAACCTGTTTACCTGTCCCCCCTCGTTGCTCCTGCTACAGGACTGTGCTCTTCTTCTCTCTGATTGTCAGTCAGTTGTGATATGGGTATGGTAGACACTAGGTGGCGGTGTTCTACACAGTGGAGGTGGTGCCTACCTCTAGTCCTCTGTGAATGCACTGTCTGCTGAATGTCTACCCACCTTGCCTCAGGTGATCAATATATTACCATGGAGAAATAAAGAGCAACAGATGCTGTGCCCTCTGAGGAAAGGAAGGAAATGACAAGGCGGATAGACACTTGAATCAATGGAAGCAGATTGATGGTGTTTACAGTGGTGTGATTGATTAAGGCGCACCATAGTGTGCGTGTGCGTGTGCGTGTGTGTGTGTGTGTGTGTGTGTGTTTGTAAATATGAGGTGTCGTCAGGGAATGGCAGAACAAACACTGCTGCAGGGAGATAAGACATGTGACGTAACCACTCTGGATAGAGTTTAACACGGTTAAATTCCTGCCTGCAGAACACACATATACTCACTTACCTTACACATGCCATGCACACAAAAAAATGAGTAGTGGGATCCACTCTCTAGTGGTTAGAGAGTTGGACTAGTAACCGGAAGGTTGCAAGTTCAAACCCCCGAGCTGACAAGGTACAAATCTGTCGTTCTGCCCCTGAACAGGCAGTTAACCCACTGTTCCTAGGCTGTCATTGAAAATAAGAATTTGTTCTTAACTGACTTGCCTAGTTAAATAAAGGTAAAATAAAATAAAAAATAAAATAAATGTTATCTCCTGAGCTGCTGTGTTGACTTCATAAACATACAGTGTGAGTTTTCATTTCACTTTACCAATTTGGAATATTTTGTGTATGTCGATTACATGAAATCCAAATAAAAATCAATTTAAATTACAGTTTGTAATGCAACAAAATAGGAAAAACACTAAGGGGGATGAATACTTTTGCAAGGCACTGTACATAAGTAGTCTCCAAATTCAGCTGAGGTGCATACTGTTTCCATCGATCATCCCTGAGATGTTTCTACAACTTGGAGTCCACCTGTGGTAAATTCAATTGATTGGACATGACTTGGAAAGGCACACACGTGGCTATATAAGGTCCCACAGTTGGCAGTGCATGTCAGAGCAAAAACCAAGCCATGAAGTTGAAGGACTTTTCCATAGAGCTTCGAGACAGGATTGTGTCGTGACACAGATCTAAGGAAGGGTACCAAACTGCAGCATTGAAGGTCCCCAAGTACACAGTGACCTCCATCATTCTTAAATGGAAGATGTTTGGAATCACCAAGATTCTTCCTAGAGCTGGCTGCCTGGCAAAACTGAGCAATCAGGGGAGAAGGGCCTTGGTCAGGGAGGTGACCAAGAACCCGATGGTCGCTCTGACAGAGCTCTAGAGTTCCTCTGTGGAGATGGGAGAATCTTCCAGAAGGACAACCATCTCTGCAGCACTCCAACAATCAGGCCTTAATGGTAAAGTGGCTAGAGGAAGCCACTCCTCAGTAAAAGGCACATGACAGCCCGCTTGGAGTTTGCCATAAGGCACCTAAAGACTCAGACATGAAAAACAAGATTCTCTGGTCTGATTAAACCAAGATTGAAAGTCTTGGGAAAAGCTAGCACCATCCTTATTGTCACGATCGTCGTAGTGAGGAGACCAAGGCGGAGCGTGATATGAATACATGTTCTATATTTAATGAAGAAAGACCACTGAAACAAACTTACAAAACAACAACGTGCCGCTATATAATCTAAATGTGCAGACATAGATAATAACCCACGAAATACCCAAAGAAGATGGCTTCCTAAATATGGTTCCCAATCAGAGACAACGATAAACAGCTGCTTCTAATTGAGAACCAATCTAGGCAACCATAGACTTACATAAACACCTATATGGTAAACAACCCCATAAACCTACAAAACCCCTAGACAGTACAAAAACACATACATCACCCATGTCACACCCTGACCTAACCAAAATATATAAAGAAAACAAAGAATACTCAGGTCGGGGCGTGACACTTATGGTGAAACATGGCGGTGGCAGCATCATGCTTTGGGGATGTTTTTCAGCGGCAGGGACTGGGAGATTAGTCAGGATCGAGGGAAAGATGAACGGCGCAAAGGACAGAGAGATCCTTGATGAAAACCTGCTCCAGAGCGCTCATTGTCATTTTGGAAGGTTCACCTTCCAACATGACAATGACCCTAAGCACAAAGCCAAGACAACGCAGGAGTGGCTTGGGGACTGAATGTCCTTGAGTGGCCCAGCCAGAGCCCGGACTTGAACCCGATCAAACATTATCTGGAGAGACCTGAAAGAGACCTTTGCAGGTCCCCATGCTTCAAGTGCTTCAACAAAGTACTGATAAAGGGTATGAATACTTATGTAAATGTGATATTTCAGAGGGGGGGTGTTCACCAGGTGAAGAAGCCGCATGTGGAGGTTCTGCGCTGGCTTGGTTATGTGTGGTCTGCGGTTTAGAGGCCGGTTTGACGTATAGCCAAATTCTCTAAAACAATGTTGGAGGCGGCTTATGGTAGAAAAATGAACATTAAATTATCTCGCAACAGCTCTGTTGGACACTCCTGCAGTCAGCATGCCGATTGCACAGTCCCTCAAAACTTTAGACATCTGTGGCATTGTGTTGTGTGACATTTTAGAGCTGCCTTTTATTGTCCCCAGCACAAGGTGTACCTGTGTAATGATAATGCTGTTTAATCAGGTTCTTGATATGCCACACCTGCCAAGTGGATGGATTATCTTGGCAAAGGAAAAATGTTCACTAATGGGGATTTAATCATATTTGTGCACAACATTTGAGATAAATAAGCTTTTTGTGCATATAGAAACATTCTGGGATACTTTATTTCAGCTCATGAAACATGGGACCAACACTTTATATGTTGCGTTTATATTTCTACTTGTTTGAGAGAGCGAGATAAATAAATATTAAGAACACAATTCCTAATATTGAGTTGCACCCTCCTTTTTCCCATAGAACAGCCTTTATGTGTCACGGCATGGATTTTACAAGGTGTCGAAAGCTTTCCACAGGGTATAGACTGTGCCTTACTCTGGGACAAAATCACCTGCAGGCCAAATGCCCTAAGAGAACAAAGAGCGTTGCAATTTAGTCAAGATGGGTTTAACTGGAAGGTTTCTACGCGCTTGGTTTATAAAGTGTTGTGTGGTGTTCTTATTGAGCTGTCTCGTCTATGAAAGGTACATTTTTTTCTCTCCAAATCAAATTGTATTAATCAGGTAGACATTTTCCAGCGGGTATAAAAGGTGACATTATTGTAGTGAGGGTGTGTTTCTAGGACATTGGATCAATAGAGCCCCACTCTTAATTAGGTCTGAACGACGCACAGCCTGTGTCAACATCGCCAAACACGGATCAATAACCAGGCTTTTCAGGTTTCTGTCCAGGATGGGGGTGGTGATGTGTAAGGCAGGGGGGGCCCGGAGGGGTGCTCTGCCCTCCTTTGGATTTTGGCGTTGAACAACCTACCTGCAATCTAGAGACAAATAAAAATGTTACATAGTGGCACAGTGCCTGTCTTACATTCTCGTGCTGTCACACACCTTCCCTTATTAGATGTAGCCCCCCTGTGTGTGTTTGTGTCTGTCTGTGTGTAGAGAGAGAGAGAGAGAAAGTGTTTGTATTTGAAAATGGAGTGACTGTTAGAATGCTAGACTCTGGCTTGATAGTCATATTAGCATTGATAGTCAATTAGCATTTTTTTTGTTGTACCATTTACATTAGCATACATGTACGTTATGATTTGATGTTCCCTATTGATATCTTTATTGATTGGTTTAATGTTATTGTCAGGCAACATGTGTTTTGTCCATCGCTCTCTCTCTATCCCTGTCTCCTTCCATCCATCCGCTAGAGAGATGAGACGATGACGTTTGACTTCTTGACAGTGAGAACAACGTCAACACCAGTGAAGAGTGCTGAGAAAGAAAGTTTGAAAGAGGGGGAGAAAGAGAATGCCCGGGTCATCCAGCAGGTGTGTGTGTGTGCTGGCTATGTCTAAATAGAAGGGTGCTGGCTATGTCTAAATAGAAGGGTGCTGGCTATGTCTAAATAGAAGGGTGTTGGCTATGTCTAAATAGAAGGGTGCTGGCTATGTCTAAATAGAAGGGTGCTGGCTATGTCTAAATAGAAGGGTGCTGGCTATGTCTAAATAGAAGGGTGCTGGCTATGTCTAAATAGAAGGGTGCTGGCTATGTCTAAATAGAAGGGTGCTGGCTATGTCTAAATAGAAGGGTGCTGGCTATGTCTAAATAGAAGGGTGCTGGCTATGTCTAAATAGAAGGGTGCTGGCTATGTCTAAATAGAAGGATGCTGGAAGGACAAGGGACTTGACAAAGCTTTGTCTACGTGTGTTTATGAGTGTGTGTGTGTTGGCTATGTCTGTGTGTCTGTGTGTCTGTGTGTGAGTGAGTGAATGAGTGATTAAATGAGTGATTAAAATGAGTGATGTGAGTGATTAAGTGAGTGAGTGAGTGATTAAGTGAGTGAATGAAGTGATTGAATAGAGTGAGTGAATGAGTGATTAAATAGTGCTGGCTATGTCTTAAGGGTGCTGGAAGGACAAGGGACTGACAAAGCTTTGTCTACGTGTGTTTATGAGTGTGTGAGTGTCTGTGTGTGAGTGAGTGAATGAGTGATTAAGTGAGTGATTAAGTGAGTGAGTGAGTGATTAAGTGAGTGAGTGAGTGAGTGAGTGATTAAGTGAGTGAGTGATTAAGTGAGTGAGTGAGTGAGTGAGTGAGTGAGTGAGTGATTAAGTGAGTGAGTGATTAAGTGAGTGAGTGAGTGAATGAGTGTGTGTGTGGAACTCTGAACGCTGATCTGCACAAGCTGGAGTTGAACCTGTTCTGGAAGGGCGGGGGGAGTGACCTGCCCTCAGAATAGAAGGCCAGTAATTTTATTTAAAAAGGTCAATCGAACCACCTGCTCAACTTCATACTACATCATCAAACTTCTCTGCTCTCACACTTATACCTGAAGTTTAATCATCAAACCCATGTACACAACTCTCTATATCATCCCAGTCGTCGGTCAACACTCCACCCTCCCCCGGTCTCTTTGTCTGTGCTAGGACTCCCCCTCCCCTCTATCTGTGATAGGACTCCCCCTCCCCTCTATCTGTGATAGGACTCCCCCTCCCCACTATCTGTGCTAGGACTCCCCCTCCCCTCTATCTGTGATAGGACTCCCCCTCCCCTCTATCTGTGCTAGGACTCCCCCTCCCCCCTGTCTGTGCTAGGACTCCCCCCCCCTCTATCTGTGATAGGACTCCCCTCCCCACTATCTGTGCTAGGACTCCCCCTCCCCTCTATCTGTGATAGGACTCCCCCCCCTCTATCTGTGATAGGACTCCCCCTCCCCTCTATCTGTGATAGGACTCCCCCTCCCCTCTATCTGTGCTAGGACTCCCCCCCCTCTATCTGTGATAGGACTCCCCCTCCCCTCTATCTGTGATAGGACTCCCCCTCCCCTCTATCTGAGCTAGGACTCCCCCTCCCCTCATTCTGTGCTAGGAATGCTACACCTTCTCTATGTGAGGGGAGGGATGGGTTAAGAGTTCAGTGTTTATAGGCAGGAGGAGGCAGAGAGAAGGAGAGGAGGCAGAGAGAAAGAGGCAGGCAGAGAGAATGAGAGGAGGGAGAGAGAAGGAGAGGAGGCAGAGAGATGGAGAGGAGGCAGAGGGAAGGAGAGGAGGGAGAGAGAAGGAGAGGAGGCAGAGAGAATGAGAGGAGGGAGAGAGAAGGAGAGGAGGCAGAGAGAACGAGAGGAGGCAGAGAGAATGAGAGGAGGAGGAGAGGAGAGGAAGAGGGAGAGGGAGGCAGAGGGAAGGAGAGGAGGGAGAGGGAAGGAGGCAGAGAGAATGAGAGGAGGGAGAGAGATGAGAGGAGGGAGAGAGAGGAGAGGAGGCAGGAGAGAATGAGAGGAGGCAGAGAGAATGAGAGGAGGGAGAGAGAATGAGAGGAGGGAGAGAGAAGGAGAGGAGGCAGAGAGAACGAGAGGAGGCAGAGAGGAAAGGGGCAGAGAGAAGGAGAGAGGGAGGCAGGAAGTATTGAGATATGCTGTCTGAGAGAGGAACATTTTTAAAGTTAGAGCTGCAGAGAGAAGAGCTTGGTTCTGTTAAGCTGACAGTTTGTCAGGGGGCATGTTTACGTTGTATTATCTCAATGCCATAACTGTGTTGGATCTTGACTAGCCATCTTGTCTCAAGAGGACCACAATGGAAATAAGTCCCAGACTTTGTTGCGTGTTATCCTCCATGATTTTATTCATGTGCATGTATGGCTTTTTTAACGTTTATGTGTAATTGTTTTTTAAATGGTCGAATTAATATACTAAACCAAACTAAACTGAGGGCCCAGACACCACGTAAATAACCGATGGACGGACAGACAGACAGACAGACAGACAGACAGACAGACAGACAGACAGACAGACAGACAGACAGACAGACAGAGACAGACAGACAGACAGACAGACAGACAGACAGACAGACAGACAGACAGACAGACAGACAGACAGACAGACAGACAGACAGACAGACAGACACAAAACAAGAGAGGGGGAAAGTAGGAGTGAGAGAGGGGGAAAGTATGAGTGAGAGACGGAGTGAGAGGGGGAATCTAGGGGTGAGAAAAGGAGTGAGAGAGGGGGAAAGGAGTAGGAAAGGGAGACACTGTCAGGGAAAATTGGAGGGGCAGAGAGAAGGAGAGGGGGTAGAGAGAAGGAGAGGAGAAAGAGAGAAGAGAGGAGCCAGAAAGAAGGAGAGGAGGACAGGGCAGAGAAAAGGAGAGGGGGCAGAGAGAATGAGAGGGGGCAGAGAGAAGGAGAGAAGGACAGGGAAGAGAGAAGGAGAGGAGAAAGAGAGAGGAGAGGAGGCAGAGAGAAGGAGCGGGGGCAGAGAGAAGGAGAGGGCAGATAGAAGGAGAAGGGAAGAGAGAAGGAGAGGAGGCAGAGAGAAGGAGAGGATGCAAAGAGAAGGAGAGGGCAGAGAGAAGGAGAGGAGGAAGAGAGAAGGAGAGGAGGCAGAGAGAAGGAGAGTGGCAGAAAGAAGGAGAGGAGGCAGAGGGAAGGAGAGGCAGAGAGAATGAGAGGAGGCAGAGGAGAAGGAGAGGGAGAGAATGAGAGGAGGGAGAGGAATGAGAGGCAGAGAGAATGAGAGGAGGGAGAGGGAAGGAGAGGCAGAGAGAATGAGAGGAGGGAGAGAGAAGGAGAGGCAGAGAGAATGAGAGGAGGGAGAGGGAAGGAGAGGCAGAGAGAATGAGAGGAGGGAGAGAGAAGGAGAGGCAGAGAGAATGAGAGGAGGGAGAGAGAAGGAGAGGAGACAGAGAGGAAAGGGGCAGAGAGAAGGAGAGGAGGCAGAGAGAAGGAGAGGAGGCAGAGAGAAGGAGAGGAGGCAGAGAGAAGGAGAGGAGGCAGAGAGGAAAGAGGCAGAGAGAAGGAGAGGAGGCAGAGAGGAAAGGGGCAGAGAGAAGGAGAGGAGGCAGAGAGAACGAGAGGAGGCAGAGAGGAAAGGGGCAGAGAGAAGGAGAGGAGGCAGAGAGAACGAGAGGAGGGAGAGAGAAGGAGAGGAGGCAGAGAGAACGAGAGGAGGCAGAGAGGAAAGGGGCAGAGAGAAGGGAGGCAGAGAGAATGAGAGGAGGCAGAGAGAATGAGAGGAGGGAGAGAGAATGAGAGGAGGGAGAGAGGGAGAGAGAATGAGAGGAGGCAGAGAGAAGGAGAGGAGGCAGAGAGAATGAGAGGAGGCAGAGAGAATGAGAGGAGGCAGAGAGAAAGGGGCAGAGAGAAGGAGAGGAGGCAGAGAGGAAAGGGGCAGAGAGAAGGAGAGGAGGCAGAGAGAATGAGAGGAGGCAGAGAGAATGAGAGGAGGGAGAGAGAAGGAGAGGGGCAGAGAGAAGGAGAGGAGGCAGAGAGAATGAAGGAGGGAGAGAGAAGGAGGAGAGGAGGCAGAGAGAATGAGAGGAGGCAGAGAGAATGAGAGGAGGGAGAGGGAAGGAGAGGCAGAGAGAATGAGAGGAGGCAGAGAGAATGAGAGGAGGGAGAGAGAAGGAGAGGGGGCAGAGAGAAGGAGAGGAGGCAGAGAGAAAGAGGAGGGAGAGGGAAGGAGAGGCAGAGAGAATGAGAGGAGGCAGAGAGAAAGAGGGGGAGAGAGAAGGAGAGGAAGCAGAGAGAATGAGAGGCAGAGAGAACGAGAGGAGGCAGAGAGGAAAGGGGCAGAGAGAAGGAGAGGAGGCAGAGAGGAAAGGGGCAGAGAGAAGGAGAGAGGGAGGCAGGAAGTATTGAGATATGCCGTCTGAGAGAGGAACGTTTTTAAAGTTAGAGCTGCAGAGAGAAGAGCTTGGTTCTGTTAAGCTGACAGTTTGTCTCATCTTCACTCAGTAGGTACTCTAATATCTCCTGAGTAAGCTTCACTTTAAAAGCATGGCAGAATAAGCAGACTTAAGACACAGACACACTCACACAGACAGTGACGCACACTGTCACTTACGTATGCAAACCAAACTCTGCTAGACACAGACATGGACAGTACATACAAGAGATTAAGAAGTAGAGAGTAGAAACGGATGAGGGGATGACTTACAGTGGGGCAAAAAAGTATTTAGTCAGCCACCAGTTGTGCAAGTTCTCCCACTTAAAAAGATGAGGCCTGTAATTTTCATCATAGGTACACTTCAACTATGACAGACAAAATGAGAAAAAAAATCCAGAAAATCACATTGTAGGATCTTTAATGAATTTATTTGCAAATTATGGTGGAAAATAAGTATTTGGTCACCTACAAACAAGCAAGATTTCTGGCTCTCACAGACCTGTAACTTCTTCTTTAAGAGGCTCCTCTGTCCTCCACTTGTTACCTGTATTAATGGCACATGTTTGAACTTGTTATCAGTATAATAATATATGCCATTTAGCAGACGCTTTTATCCAAAGCGACTTACAGTCATGTGTGCATACATTCTACGTATGGGTGGTCCCGGGAGTCGAACCCACTACCCTGGCGTCACAAGCGCCATGCTCTACCAACTGAGCTACAGAACTGAGCTATAAAAGACACCTGTCCACAACCTCAAACAGTCACACTCCAAACTCCACTATGGCCAAGACCAAAGAGATGTCAAAGGACACCAGAAACAAAATTGTAGACCTGCACCAGGCTGGGAAGACTGAATCTGCAATAGGTAAGCAGCTTGGTTTGAAGAAATCAACTGTGGGAGCAAATATTAGGAAATGGAAGACATACAAGACCACTGATAATCTCCCTCGATCTGGGGCTCCACGCAAGATCTCACCCCGTGGGGTCAAAATGATCACAAGAACGGTAAGCAAAAATCCCAGAACCACACGGAGGGACCTAGTGAATGACCTGCAGAGAGCTGGGACCAAAGTAACAAAGCCTACCATCAGTAACACACTACGCCGCCAGGGACTCAAATCCTGCAGTGCCAGACGTGTCCCCCTGCTTAAGCCAGTAGATGTCCAGGCCCGTCTGAAGTTTGCTAGAGAGCATTTGGATGATCCATATGGTCAGATGAAACCAAAATATAACTTTTTGGTAAAAACTCAACTCGTCGTGTTTGGAGGACAAAGAATGCTGAGTTGCATCCAAAGAACACCATACCTACTGTGAAGCATGGGGATGGAAACATCATGCTTTGGGGCTGTTTTTCTGCAAAGGGACCAGGACGACTGATCCGTGTAAAGGAAAGAATGAATGGGGCCATGTATCGTGAGATTTTGGGTGAAAACCTCCTTCCATCAGCAAGGGCATTGAAGATGAAACGTGGCTGGGTCTTTCAGCATGACAATGATCCCAAACACACCGCCCGGGCAACGAAGGAGTGGCTTCGTAAGAAGCATTTCAAGGTCCTGGAGTGGCCTAGCCAGTCTCCAGATCTAAACCCCATAAAACATCTTTGGAGGGAGTTGAAAGTCTGTGTTGCCCAGCAACAGCCCCAAAACATCACTGCTCTAGAGGAGATCTGCATGGAGGAATGGGCCAAAATACCAGCAACAGTGTGTGAAAACCTTGTGAAGACTTACAGAAAACGTTTGACCTCTGTCATTGCCAACAAAGGGTATATAACAAAGTATTGGGATAAACTTTTGTTATTGACCCAATACTTATTTTCCACCATAATTTGCAAATAAATTCAAAAATCCTACGATGTGATTTTCTGGATTTTTTTTAAATTTTGTCTGTCATAGTTGAAGTGTACCTATGATGACAATTACAGGCCTCTCTCATCTTTTTTAAGTGGGAGAACATGCACAATTGGTGGCTGACTAAATACTTTTTTGCCCCACTGTATCTGGGAAAGGCAGATGTTTAACTGTTTAGGAGAAGAGGGGTTAACTTCTCTAGAGATGGCAGATGTCAAACTGTTTAGGAGAAGAGGGATGATGGGTTAACTTCTCTGGGGAAGGCAGATGTCTAACTGTTTAGGAGAGGAGGGATGAGGGGTTAACTTCTCTTGAGAAGGCAGATGTCAAACTGTTTAGGAGAAGAGGGATGATGGGTTAACTTCTCTGGGGAAGGCAGATGTCAAACTGTTTAGGAGAAGAGGGATGATGGGTTAACTTCTCTGGGGAAGGCAGATGTCAAACTGTTTAGGAGAAGAGGGATGAGGGGTTAACTTCTCTTGAGAAGGCAGATGTCAAACTGTTTGGGAGAGGAGGGATGAGGGGTTAACTTCTCTGGGGAAGGCAGATGTCAAACTGTTTAGGAGAGGAGGGATGATGGGTTAACTTCTCTGGGGAAGGCAGATGTCAAACTGTTTAGGAGAAGAGGGATGAGGGGTTAACTTCTCTGGGGATGGCAGATGTCAAACTGTTTAGGAGAAGAGGGATGAGGGGTTAACTTCTCTGGGGAAGGCAGATGTCAAACTGTTTAGGAGAAGAGGGATGAGGGGTTAACTTCTCTGGGGAAGGCAGATGTCAAACTGTTTAGGAGAAGAGGGATGAGGGGTTAACTTCTCTGGGGAAGGCAGATGTCAAACTGTTTAGGAGAAGAGGGATGAGGGGTTAACTTCTCTGGGGAAGGCAGATGTCAAACTGTTTAGGAGAAGAGGGATGAGGGGTTAACTTCTCTGGGGAAGGCAGATGTCAAACTGTTTAGGAGAAGAGGGATGAGGGGTTAACTTCTCTGGGGATGGCAGATGTCAAACTGTTTAGGAGAAGAGGGATGAGGGGTTAACTTCTCTGGGGAAGGCAGATGTCAAACTGTTTAGGAGAAGAGGGATGAGGGGTTAACTTCTCTGGGGAAGGCAGATGTCAAACTGTTTAGGAGAAGAGGGATGAGGGGTTAACTTCTCTGGGGAAGGCAGATGTCAAACTGTTTAGGAGAAGAGGGATGAGGGGTTAACTTCTCTGGGGAAGGCAGATGTCAAACTGTTTAGGAGAGGAGGGATGAGGGGTTAACTTCTCTGGGGAAGGCATGATGGGGAAGGCAGATGTCTAACTGTTTAGGAGAGGAGGGATGAGGGGTTAACTTCTCTAGAGAAGGCAGATGTCAAACTGTTTAGGAGAGGACGGATGAGGGGTTAACTTCTCTGGGGAAGGCAGATGTCTAACTGTTTAGGAGAGGAGGGATGAGGGGTTAACTTCTCTTGAAACTGTTTAAGGCAGATGTCAAACTGTTCAGGAGAGGAGGGATGAGGGGTTAACTTCTCTGGGGATGGCAGATGTCAAACTGTTTAGGAGAAGAGGGATGATGGGTTAACTTCTCTGGGGAAGGCAGATGTCTAACTGTTTAGGAGAGGAGGGATGAGGGGTTAACTTCTCTGGGGAAGGCAGATGTCAAACTGTTTAGGAGAGGAGGGATGAGGGGTTAACTTCTCTGGGAAGGCAGATGTCAAACTGTTTAGGAGAAGAGGGATGAGGGGTTAACTTCTCTGGGGAAGGCAGATGTCAAACTGTTTAGGAGAAGAGGGATGAGGGGTTAACTTCTCTGGGGAAGGCAGATGTCAAACTGTTTGGGAGAGGAGGGATGAGGGGTTAACTTCTCTTGAGAAGGCAGATGTCAAACTGTTTAGGAGAAGAGGGATGAGGGGTTAACTTCTCTGGGGAAGGCAGATGTCAAACTGTTTAGGAGAAGAGGGATGAGGGGTTAACTTCTCTGGGGAAGGCAGATGTCAAACTGTTTAGGAGAGGAGGGATGAGGGGTTAACTTCTCTAGAGAAGGCAGATGTCAAACTGTTTAGGAGAGGAGGGATGAGGGGTTAACTTCTCTTGAGAAGGCAGATGTCAAACTGTTCAGGAGAGGAGGGATGAGGGGTTAACTTCTCTTGAGAAGGCAGATGTCAAACTGTTTAGGAGAAGAGGGATGAGGGGTTAACTTCTCTGGGGAAGGCAGATGTCAAACTGTTTAGGAGAAGAGGGATGAGGGGTTAACTTCTCTGGGGATGGCAGATGTTTAACTGTTTAGGAGAGGAGGGATGAGGGGTTAACTTCTCTGGGGAAGGCAGATGTCTAACTGTTTGGGAGAGGAGGGATGAGGGGTTAACTTCTCTAGAGATGGCAGATGTCAAACTGTTTAGGAGAGGAGGGATGAGGGGTTAACTTCTCTGGGGATGGCAGATGTTTAACTGTTTAGGAGAGGAGGGATGAGGGGTTAACTTCTCTGGGGAAGGCAGATGTCTAACTGTTTGGGAGAGGAGGGATGAGGGGTTAACTTCTCTGGGGAAGGCAGATGTCAAACTGTTTGGGAGAGGAGGGATGAGGGGTTAACTTCTCTTGAGAAGGCAGATGTCTAACTGTTTAGGAGAGGAGGGATGAGGGGTTAACTTCTCTGGGGGCAAGGCAGATGTCTAACTGTTTAGGAGAGGAGGGATGAGGGGTTAACTTCTCTAGAGAAGGCAGATGTCAAACTGTTTAGGAGAGGACGGATGAGGGGTTAACTGTCTGTTCTGGGGAAGGCAGATGTCAAACTGTTTAGGAGAGGAGGGATGAGGGGTTAACTTCTCTTGAGAAGGCAGATGTCAAACTGTTTAGGAGAGGAGGGATGAGGGGTTAACTTCTCTGGGGAAGGCAGATGTCAAACTGTTTAGGAGAAGAGGGATGATGGGTTAACTTCTCTGGGGAAGGCAGATGTCAAACTGTTTAGGAGAGGAGGGATGAGGGGTTAACTTCTCTTGAGAAGGCAGATGTCAAACTGTTTAGGAGAGGAGGGATGAGGGGTTAACTTCTCTGGGGAAGGCAGATGTCAAACTGTTTAGGAGAGGAGGGATGAGGGGTTAACTTCTCTGGGGAAGGCAGATGTCAAACTGTTTAGGAGAAGAGGGATGAGGGGTTAACTTCTCTTGAGAAGGCAGATGTCAAACTGTTTAGGAGAAGAGGGATGAGGGGTTAACTTCTCTTGAGAAGGCAGATGTCAAACTGTTTAGGAGAGGAGGGATGAGGGGTTAACTTCTCTTGAGAAGGCAGATGTCTCTGGGGAAGGCAGATGTCTAACTGTTTAGGAGAAGAGGGATGAGGGTTAACTTCTCTGGGGAAGGCAGATGTCTAACTGTTTAGGAGAGGAGGGATGAGGGGTTAACTTCTCTGGGGAAGGCAGATGTCTAACTGTTTAGGAGAGGAGGGATGAGGGGTTAACTTCTCTGGGGAAGGCAGATGTCTAACTGTTTAGGAGAAGAGGGATGATGGGTTAACTTCTCTGGGGAAGGCAGATGTCTAACTGTTTAGGAGAGGAGGGATGATGGGTTAACTTCTCTGGGGAAGGCAGATGTCTAACTGTTTAGTGAGGGGTTAACTTCTCTGGGAAGGCAGATGTCAAACTGTTTAGGAGAGGAGGGATGAGGGGTTAACTTCTCTGGGGAAGGCAGATGTCAAACTGTTCAGGAGAGGAGGGATGAAGGGATAACTGTTCTGGGGAAGGCAGATGTCAAACTGTTTAGGAGAGGAGGGATGAGGGGTTAACTTCTCTGGGGAAGGCAGATGTCAAACTGTTCAGGAGAGGAGGGATGAGGGGTTAACTTCTCTGGGGAAGGCAGATGTCAAACTGTTTAGGAGGAGGGATGGATGAGGGGTTAACTTCTCTGGGGAAGGCAGATGTCAAACTGTTCAGGAGAGGAGGGATGAGGGGTTAACTTCTCTGGGGAAGGCAGATGTCAAACTGTTTAGGAGAAGAGGGATGAGGGGTTAACTTCTCTGGGGAAGGCAGATGTCAAACTGTTCAGGAGAGGAGGGATGAGGGTTAACTTCTCTGGGGAAGGCAGATGTCAAACTGTTTGGGAGAAGAGGGATGAGGGGTTAACTTCTCTGGGGAAGGCAGATGTCAAACTGTTTGGGAGAAGAGGGATGAGGGGTTAACTTCTCTGGGGAAGGCAGATGTCAAACTGTTTGGGAGAAGAGGGATGAGGGGTTAACTTCTCTGGGGAAGGCAGATGTCAAACTGTTTGGGAGAAGAGGGATGAGGGGTTAACTTCTCTGGGGAAGGCAGATGTCTAACTGTTTAGGAGAAGAGGGATGTGAGGAGAGGGAGCTAAAGGCGCAGCTGTTATCTTTGGAAGTTGGATATGTTATTCTGTTCTCTGTGAAAGATAAAAGTTTAACGGTAATTATTTCCTCTGGTCTCTCTCAATCTCTCTCTCTCTTACCTCTCTCCCCCTTCCCTCCTCTGTCTGTATCTGCAACTGTAGATGATGCAGGACTAGGTTGGCTCAGGAAGTCTTACCAGAGGATGATAATTAATTTCCCCCTGGTGAGTTAATAAAGTTGATCTGAATCTGAGAGAGAAGGCACAGAGAAAGCAGTGCATTATGGAGGTCCGAGTGGCAGAACCATATGGGGTGAGAGTACACACACACACACACACACACACACACACACACACACACACACACACACACACACACACACACACACACACACACACACACACACACACACACACACACACACACACACACACACACAGTCACTCTCAACCATCACTCAACCCAACTCTCAAACACACGCAGGTTGACAGACACATAGTCCATACAAAAAACACCTGTAAACATCATAAACAGCTAATTACAGTGCCTACGGAAAGTATTCAGACACCATGACACTTTCCACACTTTGTTACATTACAGCCTTATTCTGAAATAGATTTTTTTTTAAATCTACACACAATACAACATAGTGACAAAGTGAAAATAGGTTGTTAGAAATTGTTAGAAAAACTGAAATACCATATTTACAGAAGTATTCAGACCTTTTGCCATGAGACTCGAAACAGGTGCATCCTGTTTCCATTGATCATTCTTGAGATGTTTCTACAACTTGATTGGAGTTATTTTGTGGTAAATTCAATTGATTGGATATGATTTGGAAAGGCACACACCTGTCTATATAAGGTCCCACAGTTGACAGTGCATGTTAAATCAAAAACTAAGCCATGAGATCGAAGGAATTGTCCGTAGAGCTCCGAGACAGGATTGTGTCGAGGCACAGAGCTGGTGAAGAGTACCAAAACATTTCTGCAGCATTGAAGGTCCCCAAGAACACAGGGCCTCCATCTCTCTTAAATGGAAGAAGTTTGGAAACACCAAGACTCTTCCCAGAGCTGGCCACCGGCCAAACTGAGCAATCAGGGGGAGAAGGGCCTTGGTCAGGGAGGTGACCAAGAACCTGATGGTCACTCTGACAGAGATCTAAAGTTCCTCTGTAGAGATGGGAGAACCTTCAAGAAAGACAACCATCTCTGCAGCACTCCACCAATCAGACCTTTATGGTGGAGTGGCCAGACGGAAGCCACTCTTCAGTAAAAGGTTCACCTTCCAACAGGACAACAACTCTAAGCACAAAGCCAAGACAATGCAGGAGTGGCTTCGGGACAAGTCTGAATATCCTTGAGAGACCCAGCCAGAGCACGGACTTAAACCCGATCTAACATCTCTGGAGAGACCTGAAAATAGCTGTGCAGCAACGCTCCCCATCCCATCTGACTGAGCTTGAGAGGATCTGCAAAGAAGAATGGGAGAAACTCCCCAAATACAGGTGTAGCGTCATACCCAAGAAGAATCAAGGCTGTAATCACTGCCAAAGGTGCTTCAATATAGGACAGAATAAATGGTCTGAATACTTATTTAAATGTGCTATTTCAGTTTTCATTTATTTTTTATTTGCTAAAATATCAAATAAACTGTACTTGCTTTGTCATTACGGGGTATTGTGTTTAGATTGATGTGGGAAAAAAATATTTAATACATTTTAGAATAAGGCTGTAACGTTATAAAATGTGTCAAAAGTCAAGGTGTCTGAATTCTTTCCGAAGGCGCACTGTATGTTAACATTCTCTCATGCACAGAAATCCTACAATATGCATCCTTCCATACACAGTCCTACTGACAGAAGCACTCCCACTACCTATCTCTCTGGTTAATTCCCTCTCTGCAGTGTTGACGCTTGTCTGAAAGGCTCTCTGTCTGTCAAACGTTAGAAGGCTTCTAACTAAGTGCAACTTAGGTACACTGCAACGCACCGTTGCAACATCATGTCACTGCAACGCACCGTTGTAACATCATGTCACTGCAACGCACCGTTACAACATCATGTCACTGCAACGCACCGTTACAACATCATGTCACTGCAACTCACCGTTACAACATCATGTCACTGCAACGCACCGTTACAACATCATGTCACTGCAACGCACCGTTGGGAACATCATGTCACTGCAACTCACCGTTACAACATCATGTCACTGCAACGCACCGTTACAACATCATGTCACTGCAACGCACCGTTACAACATCATGTCACTGCAACGCACCGTTACAACATCATGTCACTGCAACGCACCGAGGAACATCATGTCACTGCAACGCACCGCTACAACATCATGTCACTGCAACGCACCGCTAAACATCATGTCACTGCAACGCACCGTTACAACATCATGTCACTGCAACGCACCGTTACAACATCAGTGTCACTGCAACGCACCGTTACAACATCATGTCACTGCAACGCACCGCTACAACATCATGTCACTGCAACGCACCGCTACAACATCATGTCACTGCAACGCACCGCTGCAACATCATGTCACTGCAACGCACCGCTACAACATCATGTCACTGCAACGCACCGTTACAACATCATGTCACTGCAACGCACCGATACAACATCATGTCACTGCAACGCACCGCTACAACATCATGTCACTGCAACGCACCGCTACAACATCATGTCACTGCAACGCACCGTTACAACATCATGTCACTGCAACGCACCGCTACAACATCATGTCACTGCAACGCACCGCTGTGGTACAACATCATGTCACTGCAACGCACCGTACAACATCATGTCACTGCAACGCACCGTTGGAGGTAACATCATGTCACTGCAACGACCGTTACAACATCATGTCACTGCAACGCACCGTTACAACATCATGTCACTGCAACGCACCGTTACAACATCATGTCACTGCAACGCACCGGTACAACATCATGTCACTGCAACGCACCGTTACAACATCATGTCACTCAACTCACCTGTGTGTGTATGTATTATATGGTCAATTGTGTTTGTTTGTTTCTCACCTGCAGTCCATGGAGAAGTTTCTGAAGAGGATGGATGAGGATGAGATGGATACAAGAGAGGAGAGGAAGGGAAGGGTTGGGCAGAGGGAGAGGAAAAGGGTGGAGAGAAGAGGAAGATGGGAGAGATGGAGAAAGATGGAGGAGAGGACAGTAAGAGGGAATAGGCAGAGAGAGGTGGTGGAGGGGATGGATAGCGAGAGGTGGAGGAGACCAGACAAGGGTAGGGACTCCTTATCTGGAGAGAAAGAGAGTGACAAAGGAAAGTGAAAGAGAGAGAGATGGAGAGGGGGATCGAGAGAGGAATAGAGATTGTCACTGGGACAGACATCAGGATGGGGGTAGTAGCAAAGATAAAGATGGTGATAGAGATGGAGGAAGAGACCGAGAAATAGGTGGAGAGAGGGCTGGGGGTACATCTAGTGACTGGGATAGAGAGAGGGCTGGAGGTACATCTAGTGACTGGGATAGAGAGAGGGCTGGAGGTACATCTAGTGACTGGGATAGAGAGAGGGCTGGAGGTACATCTAGTGACTGGGATAGAGAGAGGGATGGAGGTAGACCTAGTGACTGGGATAGAGAGAGGGATGGAGGTAGACCTAGTGACTGGGATAGAGAGAGGGCTGGAGGTACATCTAGTGACTGGGATAGAGAGAGGGCTGGAGGTACATCTAGTGACTGGGATAGAGAGAGGGCTGGGGGTACATCTAGTGACTGGGATAGAGAGAGGGATGGAGGTAGACCTAGTGACTGGGATAGAGAGAGGGCTGGAGGTACATCTAGTGACTGGGATAGAGAGAGGGCTGGAGGTACATCTAGTGACTGGGATAGAGAGAGGGATGGAGGTAGACCTAGTGACTGGGATAGAGAGAGGGATGGAGGTAGACCTAGTGACTGGGATAGAGAGAGGGCTGGAGGTACATCTAGTGACTGGGATAGAGAGAGGGCTGGAGGTACATCTAGTGACTGGGATAGAGAGAGGGCTGGGGTACATCTAGTGACTGGGATAGAGAGAGGGATGGAGGTAGACCTAGTGACTGGGATAGAGAGAGGGATGGAGGTAGACCTAGTGACTGGGATAGAGAGAGGGATGGAGGTACATCTAGTGACTGGGATAGAGAGAGGGATGGAGGTACATCTAGTGACTGGGATAGAGAGAGGGATGGAGGTACATCTAGTGACTGGGATAGAGAGAGGGATGGAGGTAGACCTAGTGACTGGGATAGAGAGAGGGCTGGAGGTACATCTAGTGACTGGGATAGAGAGAGGGATGGAGGTACATCTAGTGACTGGGATAGAGAGAGGGCTGGAGGTACATCTAGTGACTGGGATAGAGAGAGGGATGGAGGTAGACCTAGTGACTGGGATAGAGAGAGGGATGGAGGTAGACCTAGTGACTGGGATAGAGAGAGGGATGGAGGTACATCTAGTGACTGGGATAGAGAGAGGGATGGAGGTACATCTAGTGACTGGGATAGAGAGAGGGATGGAGGTAGACCTAGTGACTGGGATAGAGAGAGGGATGGAGGTAGACCTAGTGACTGGGATAGAGAGAGGGATGGAGGTAGACCTAGTGACTGGGATAGAGAGAGGGATGGAGGTAGACCTAGTGACTGGGATAGAGAGAGGGATGGAGGTACATCTAGTGACTGGGATAGAGAGAGGGCTGGGGGTACATCTAGTGACTGGGATAGAGTGAGGGATGGAGGTAGACCTAGTGACTGAGATAGAGCTTCCATGGGTTTCCTGAAACCTGGGTCTGACAATGAGTCTTAATGGAAGAGCAGTGGACCGGCCTGGAGGAATAGCAGATCTGGACAGAAATCTGCTTCAGGAAAAACGATGCAGGATAAAGAGAGTGAATCTGGGAAAACTCCTGTAATGTCCACTCCTGACGAGGGTCATAGCAGCAACAGGCCTCAGTGACATAATTCAGGTCAGATGTCACAGTCGCCATAGCACTGTTCCAACTGTCCTGCAAATCATTTTGGCTTCCTCTCTCCCCTGTACTAATCACTCATCTAACCTGCTTGGATATGTAAGCAAGAGTTCCAATAAGATCCATAGATATGCATGTTGGTGACAAGAGCAGGTTATCATGCTTGAATAACAAGTGCAGGTTACTATACTTGGATGACCAGGGCAGGTTAATATACTTGGATGACCAGGGCAGGTTAATATGCTTGGGTGACCAGGGCAGGTTAATATGCTTGGATGACCAGGGCAGGTTAATATACTTGGATGACCAGGGCAGGTTAATATGCTTGGATGACCAGGGCAGGTTAATATGCTTGGGTGACCAGGGCAGGTTAATATGCGTGGATGACCAGGGCAGGTTAATATGCTTGGATGACCAGGGCAGGTTAATATGCTTGGATGACCAGGGCAGGTTAATATGCTTGGGTGACCAGGGCAGGTTAATATGCTTGGGTGACCAGGGCAGGTTAATATACTTGGATGACCAGGGCAGGTTAATATACTTGGATGACCAGGGCAGGTTAATATGCTTGGATGACCAGGGCAGGTTAATATGCTTGGATGACCAGGGCAGGTTAATATGCTTGGATGACCAGGGCAGGTTAATATGCTTGGATGACCAGGGGCAGGTTAATATACTTGGATGACCAGGTCAGGTTAATATGCTTGGATGACCAGGGCAGGTTAATATGCTTGGATGACCAGGGCAGGTTAATATACTTGGATGACCAGGGCAGGTTAATATGCTTGGATGACCAGGGCAGGTTAATATACTTGGATGACCAGGGCAGGTTAATATGCTTGGGTGACCAGGGCAGGTTAATATGCTTGGATGACCAGGGCAGGTTAATATGCTTGGATGACCAGGGCAGGTTAATATACTTGGATGACCAGGGCAGGTTAATATGCTTGGATGACCAGGGCAGGTTAATATGCTTGGGTGACCAGGGCAGGTTAATATGCTTGGGTGACCAGGGCAGGTTAATATACTTGGATGACCAGGGCAGGTTAATATGCTTGGATGACCAGGGCAGGTTAATATACTTGGATGCACAACATTTCAACTGAATAGGTTGTAAAAGAAGAAGCATTCTTCCAATCCCCAGAATATTCTCTGAATATCTGAACTCTGAACCTGAAGTAATTTATTCTCTGTAAGACTAAGATAGAAGTTTTCTACGCACACACTGTCCTTGACCCTGGCCCTGTCTACTGATTGGGAAAACGTTCTCATTACTTCATCCAAACTTTAAAATGACCCCTCAGATGATTCTTTCCTCCATTTGACCTCCTCCCCCTTTTTTACTCTCAATCATTCCCTCTGCTTCCAAAGTGGCAGTAGCTGTTCCAAAGGGGCAGCAGCTATTCCAAAAGGGCAGTAGCTGTTCCAAAGGGGCAGTAGCTGTTCCAAAAGGGCAGTAGCTGTTCCAAAGGGGCAGTAGCTGTTCCAAAGGGGCAGTAGCTGTTCCAAAGGGGCAGTAGCTGTTCCAAAGGGGCAGTAGCTGTTCCAAAGGGGCAGCAGCTGTTCCAAAAGGGCAGTAGCTGTTCCAAAGGGGCAGTAGCTGTTCCAAAAGGGCAGTAGCTGTTCCAAAAGGGCAGTAGCTGTTCCAAAGGGGCAGTAGCTGTTCCAAAGGGGCAGTAGCTGTTCCAAAGGGGCAGTAGCTGTTCCAAAGGGGCAGTAGCTGTTCCAAAGGGTCAGTAGCTGTTCCAAAGGGGCAGTAGCTGTTCCAAAGGGGCAGCAGCTGTTCCAAAAGGGCAGTAGCTGTTCCAAAGGGGCAGTAGCTGTTCCAAAGGGGAAGTATCTGTTCCAAAGGGGCAGTAGCTGTTCCAAAGGGGCAGTAGCTGTTCCAAAGGGGCAGTAGCTGTTCCAAAGGGGCAGTAGCTGTTCCAAAGGGGCAGTAGCTGTTCCAAAGGGGCAGTAGCTGTTCCAAAGGGTCAGTAGCTGTTCCAAAGGGGCAGTAGCTGTTCCAAAGGGTCAGTAGCTGTTCCAAAGGGTCAGTAGCTGTTCCAAAGTGGCAGTAGCTGTTCCAAAGGGTCAGTAGCTGTTCCAAAGGGGAAGTAGCTGTTCCAAAGGGGCAGTAGCTGTTCCAAAAGGGCAGTAGCTGTTCCAAAAGGGCAGTAGCTGTTCCAAAAGGGCAGTAGCTGTTCCAAAAGGGCAGTAGCTGTTCCAAACGGGCAGTAGCTGTTCCAAAAGGGCAGTAGCTGTTCCAAAGGGGCAGTAGCTGTTCCAAAGGGGCAGTAGCTGTTCCAAAGGGGAAGTAGCTGTTCCAAAGGGGCAGTAGCTGTTCCAAAAGGGCAGTAGCTGTTCCAAAAGGGCAGTAGCTGTTCCAAAAGGGCAGTAGCTGTTCCAAAAGGGCAGTAGCTGTTCCAAAAGGGCAGTAGCTGTTCCAAAGGGGCAGTAGCTGTTCCAAAGGGGCAGTAGCTGTTCCAAAGGGGCAGTAGCTGTTCCAAAGGGGCAGTAGCTGTTCCAAAGGGGGAAGTAGCTGTTCCAAAGGGGAAGTAGCTGTTCCAGAGGGGCAGTAGCTGTTCCAAAAGGGCAGTAGCTGTTCCAAAAGGGCAGTAGCTGTTCCAAAAGGGCAGTAGCTGTTCCAAAAGGGCAGCAGCTGTTCCAAAAGGGCAGTAGCTGTTCTAAAAGGAATGTAGCTGTTACAAAGGGGCAGTAGCTGTACCAAAGGGGCAGTAGCTGTTCCAAAAGGGCAGTAGCTGTTCCAAAAGGAATGTAGCTGTTCCAAAGGGGCAGTAGCTGTTCCAAATGGGCAGTAGCTGTTCCAAAAGGAAAGTAGCTGTTCCAAAAGGGCAGTAGCTGTTCCAAAAGGGCAGTAGCTGTTCCAAAGGGGCAGTAGCTGTTCCAAAAGGGCAGTAGCTGTTCCAAATGGGCAGTAGCTGTTCCAAAAGGAATGTAGCTGTTCCAAAGGGGCAGTAGCTGTTCCAAAGGGGCAGTAGCTGTTCCAAAAGGGCAGTAGCTGTTCCAAAGGGGCAGTAGCTGTTCCAAAGGGGCAGTAGCTGTTCCAAAGGGGCAGTAGCTGTTCCAAAAGGGCAGTAGCTGTTCCAAAGGGGCAGTAGCTGTTCCAAAGGGGAAGTAGCTGTTCCAAAGGGGAAGTAGCTGTTCCAAAGGGGAAGTAGCTGTTCCAAAAGGGCAGCAGCTGTTCCAAAAGGGCAGTAGATTTTCCAAAAGGAATGTAGCTGTTCCAAAGGGGCAGTAGCTGTTCCAAAGGGGCAGTAGCTGTTCCAAAGGGGCAGTAGCTGTTCCAAAAGGGCAGTAGCTGTTCCAAAAGGAATGTAGCTATTCCAAAGGGGAAGTAGCTGTTCCAAAGGGGAAGTAGCTGTTCCAAAAGGGCAGCAGCTGTTCCAAAAGGGCAGTAGCTGTTCCAAAAGGGCAGTAGCTGTTCCAAAGGGGAAGTAGCTGTTCCAAAAGGGCAGCAGCTGTTCCAAAAGGGCGGTAGCTGTTCCCAATCTCAGTTATCACTTCACTCACCTTAGAACACTCACTCAATTAACTGGATTTTCTCTCATTCATATTAACTCTGTCTCTCCCTTTTTCTCTCCCTCTCACTCTATCTATTCCCATATCTCTCTCCCATCTCTCCCCATGCCTCTCTTCCTCTCTCTTTCCATCACCTTTCTCTCACCTCTCTCTGTCCTTATTGCTCCACTGCTCCCCCTTCTCTCTCTATCATTAGCTACTCTAAGTCATTAAGTTAAACCTGCACCCAGAAGCCCTTTAAACCTCGGCAGCGTGAAATGAAGGTGCCATTTTAGAAGAAATTGAAAACTGTGAGAAGACAGAAGAAGACACAACTGACACAAGATGACCATCAGAAAGTAAATGGAAGAAACAGGGAGAGGGGTAGAAAGAGATAGAGGGCAGGTAAATGGGCAGGAAAGTTAGAGAAGGGTGGAAATGGAGGGAGGCAGAGAGAGAGAGAGCCATCATGGGAGAAGTGAGCAGAACAATCTGTTAAGCGCTGTTGATTTGTGAGGGGTTAAGCGCTGTTGATTTGTGAGGGGTTAAGCGCTGTTGATTTGTGAGGGGTTAAGCGCTGGGACAGCCATGAGGTTCTGATGGATCGGTGTGGTAGTTCCCATGCTGCCAAACCTAAATTTTGTAGAACCTCTTGGACATCTGTCTAACACACACACACACACACACGCACGCACGCATGTACGCACGCACGCAGGTCTCTGATGTGTCCAATTTGTACCTCATTGTCTTTGCTTAATTTAACTTCTCCCCTGTGTCTCACACACACACACACACACACACACGCAGGTCTCTGAGGTGTCCAATTTGTACATCATTGTCTTTGCTTAATTGAACTTCTCCCCTGTGTCTCCCCTGTGTCTTCAGGAGGAAGAGGTACCAATCCTCACAGATGAAGAGAGGAACAAACTGGGGGCCAGGCTGGTGAAGGCAGAGATCATGGCTAACACGGTGAGGTCATCCACATGGGTGCTGTGTTTCCTCTCCTCATCCTAGACACTCAAAAAAAGACACAGACAATTCCCCATTCTACACGCTTTCCATACACCCTGTGCCCATAGGCCCTTCCTCTAGCGTATCAGGTCCCACAGCTCTCTCTCATTCTCCTTATCTCAGTAACAGACACATTTTATAGCATTCACTCTGTCCACTCAACCCCCATCCATCTCAGTATATCCATACAGGTTTTACTGGCCTCAGAGTACTATATAACACACATTTATACCAGACAATTTTACTGGGCCTTGACTACACTATAGCAGACTACTAAGTGCCCCTGGTTTGATAGACTGCGTTGGTGTGTGTGTTTTTGGTAATTGCCTTTTAACTATGTGCTTTCATACCCTATAGAATAACAGCATTGGCATCTGTCACTAAAGACAGGCTTCAGAGGACTGAGTGTGGATGTGGCCACTACTCTCCTTCTATATCCCCTTCAGAGGACTGAGTGTGGATGTGGCCACTACTCTCCTTCTATATCCCCTTCAGAGGACTGAGTGTGGATGTGGCCACTACTCTCCTTCTATATCCCCTTCAGAGGACTGAGTGTGGATGTGGCCACTACTCTCCTTCTATATCCCCTTCAGAGGACTGAGTGTGGATGTGGACACTACTCTCCTTCTATATCCCCTTCAGAGGACTGAGTGTGGATGTGGCCACTACTCTCCTTCTATATCCCCTTCAGAGGACTGAGTGTGGATGTGGACACTACTCTCCTTCTATATCCCCTTCAGAGGACTGAGTGTGGATGTGGACACTACTCTCCTTCTATATCCCCTTCAGAGGACTGAGTGTGGATGTGGACACTACTCTCCTTCTATATCCCCTTCAGAGGACTGAGTGTGGATGTGGACACTACTCTCCTTCTATATCCCCTTCAGAGGACTGAGTGGAAATGGAGGGAGGCAGAGAGAGAGAGAGCCATCATGGGAGAAGTGAGCAGAACAATCTGTTAAGCGCTGTTGATTTGTGAGGGGTTAAGCGCTGTTGATTTGTGAGGGGTTAAGCGCTGTTGATTTGTGAGGGGTTAAGCGCTGTTGATTTGTGAGGGGTTAAGCGCTGGGACAGCCATGAGGTGCTGATGGATCGGTGTGGTAGTTCCCATGCTGCTAAGCCTAAATTTAGTAGAACCTCTTGGACATCTGTCTAACACACACACACACACACACGCACGCACGCATGTACGCACGCACGCAGGTCTCTGATGTGTCCAATTTGTACCTCATTGTCTTTGCTTAATTTAACTTCTCCCCTGTGTCTCACACACACACACACACACACACACGCAGGTCTCTGAGGTGTCCAATTTGTACATCATTGTCTTTGCTTAATTGAACTTCTCCCCTGTGTCTCCCCTGTGTCTTCAGGAGGAAGAGGTACCAATCCTCACAGATGAAGAGAGGAACAAACTGGGGGCCAGGCTGGTGAAGGCAGAGATCATGGCTAACACGGTGAGGTCATCCACATGGGTGCTGTGTTTCCTCTCCTCATCCTAGACACTCAAAAAAAGACACAGACAATTCCCCATTCTACACGCTTTCCATACACCCTGTGCCCATAGGCCCTTCCTCTAGCGTATCAGGTCCCACAGCTCTCTCTCATTCTCCTTATCTCAGTAACAGACAC
Organism: Oncorhynchus keta; assembly: GCF_023373465.1. Lineage (NCBI taxonomy): Eukaryota > Metazoa > Chordata > Actinopteri > Salmoniformes > Salmonidae > Oncorhynchus > Oncorhynchus keta. Next base: position 13,323,188 of record NC_068421.1, on the reverse strand, counting down.
ATTTTATAGCATTCACTCTGTCCACTCAACCCCCATCCATCTCAGTATATCCATACAGGTTTTACTGGCCTCAGAGTACTATATAACACACATTTATACCAGACAATTTTACTGGGCCTTGACTACACTATAGCAGACTACTAAGTGCCCCTGGTTTGATAGACTGCGTTGGTGTGTGTGTTTTTGGTAATTGCCTTTTAACTATGTGCTTTCATACCCTATAGAATAACAGCATTGGCATCTGTCACTAAAGACAGGCTTCAGAGGACTGAGTGTGGATGTGGCCACTACTCTCCTTCTATATCCCCTTCAGAGGACTGAGTGTGGATGTGGCCACTACTCTCCTTCTATATCCCCTTCAGAGGACTGAGTGTGGATGTGGCCACTACTCTCCTTCTATATCCCCTTCAGAGGACTGAGTGTGGATGTGGCCACTACTCTCCTTCTATATCCCCTTCAGAGGACTGAGTGTGGATGTGGACACTACTCTCCTTCTATATCCCCTTCAGAGGACTGAGTGTGGATGTGGCCACTACTCTCCTTCTATATCCCCTTCAGAGGACTGAGTGTGGATGTGGACACTACTCTCCTTCTATATCCCCTTCAGAGGACTGAGTGTGGATGTGGACACTACTCTCCTTCTATATCCCCTTCAGAGGACTGAGTGTGGATGTGGACACTACTCTCCTTCTATATCCCCTTCAGAGGACTGAGTGTGGATGTGGACACTACTCTCCTTCTATATCCCCTTCAGAGGACTGAGTGTGGATGTGGACACTACTCTCCTTCTATATCCCCTTCAGAGGACTGAGTGTGGATGTGGACACTACTCTCCTTCTATATCCCCTTCAGAGGACTGAGTGTGGATGTGGCCACTACTCTCCTTCTATATCCCCTTCAGAGGACTGAGTGTGGATGTGGACACTACTCTCCTTCTATATCCCCTTCAGAGGACTGAGTGTGGATGTGGACACTACTCTCCTTCTATATCCCCTTCAGAGGACTGAGTGTGGATGTGGACACTACTCTCCTTCTATATCCCCTTCAGAGGACTGAGTGTGGATGTGGACACTACTCTCCTTCTATATCCCCTTCAGAGGACTGAGTGTGGATGGCCATTGTTTTTCTATATCCCTGTCTTCTCTGAAAGTGTCCAGTCACAGCCAGCTCCTCTTAGCTGACAAGAGCCTGGTAGAGATGAGCCAAGCACGAACAAACACACACTCTGCTACTGGCTTCCTCTGCTACTTTTCCACATTGTCCACATTCCTCTCATATGTGACATAGGGTTAGAAGGTGGTGGTAGTAGGAGTCATATGAGATAGAGGGTTAGAAGGTGGTGGTGGTGGTGGTGGAGGTAGGAGTCATATGAGACAGAGAGTTAGAAGGTGGTGGTGGTGGTGGTGGTAGGAGTCATATGAGACAGAGGGTTAGAAGGTGGTGGTAGTAGGAGTCATATGAGATAGAGGGTTAGAAGGTGGTGGTGGTGGTGGTGGAGGTAGGAGTCATATGAGACAGAGAGTTAGAAGGTGGTGGTGGTGGTGGTGGTGGTAGGAGTCATATGAGACAGAGGGTTAGAAGGTGGTGGTAGTAGGAGTCATATGAGATAGAGGGTTAGAAGGTGGTGGTGGTGGTGGTGGTGGTGGTAGGAGTCATATGAGACAGAGGGTTAGAAGGTGGTGGTGGTGGTAGGAGTCATATGAGACAGAGGGTTAGAAGGTGGTGGTAGTAGGAGTCATATGAGATAGAGGGTTAGAAGGTGGTGGTGGTGGTGGTGGTAGGAGTCATATGAGACAGAGAGTTAGAAGGTGGTGGTGGTGGTGGTAGGAGTCATATGAGACAGAGGGTTAGAAGGTGGTGGTGGTAGGAGTCATATGAGACAGAGAGTTAGAAGGTGGTGGTGGTAGGAGTCATATGAGACAGAGGGTTAGAAGGTGGTGGTGGTGGTAGGAGTCATTTGAGACAGAGACTTAGAATGTAGTGGTGGTGGTGGTGGTGGTAGGAGTCATATGAGACAGAGAGTTAGAAGGTGGTGGTGGTGGTAGGAGTCATATGAGACAGAGAGTTAGAAGGTGGTGGTGGTGGTAGGAGTCATATGAGACAGAGAGTTAGAAGGTGGTGGTGGTGGTGGTGGTGGTAGGAGTCATATGAGACAGAGAGTTAGAAGGTGGTGGTGGTGGTGGTGGTAGGAGTCATATGAGACAGAGAGTTAGAAGGTGGTGGTGGTGGTAGGAGTCATATGAGACAGAGAGTTAGAAGGTGGTGGTGGTGGTGGTAGGAGTCATATGAGACAGAGAGTTAGAAGGTGGTGGTGGTGGTGGTGGTGGTAGGAGTCATATGAGACAGAGAGTTAGAAGGTGGTGGTGGTGGTAGGAGTCATATGAGACAGAGAGTTAGAAGGTGGTGGTGGTGGTGGTGGTAGGAGTCATATGAGACAGAGAGTTAGAAGGTGGTGGTGGTAGGAGTCATATAAGACAGAGAGTTAGAAGGTGGTGGTGGTGGTGGTAGGAGTCATATAAGACAGAGAGTTAGAAGGTGGTGGTGGTGGTGGTAGGAGTCATATAAGACAGAGAGTTAGAAGGTGGTGGTGGTGGTGGTAGGAGTCATATGAGACAGAGGGTTAGAAGGTGGTGGTGGTAGGAGTCATATAAGACAGAGAGTTAGAAGGTGGTGGTGGTGGTGGTGGTAGGAGTCATATGAGACAGAGAGTTAGAAGGTGGTGGTGGTGGTGGTGGTAGGAGTCATATAAGACAGAGAGTTAGAAGGTGGTGGTGGTGGTGGTAGGAGTCATATGAGACAGAGAGTTAGAAGGTGGTGGTGGTGGTAGGAGTCATATAAGACAGAGAGTTAGAAGGTGGTGGTAGTAGGAGTCATATGAGATAGAGGGTTAGAAGGTGGTGGTGGTAGGAGTCATATAAGACAGAGAGTTAGAAGGTGGTGGTGGTAGGAGTCATATAAGACAGAGAGTTAGAAGGTGGTGGTGGTGGTGGTAGGAGTCATATGAGACAGAGAGTTAGAAGGTGGTGGTGGTAGGAGTCATATGAGACAGAGAGTTAGAAGGTGGTGGTGGTAGGAGTCATATAAGACAGAGAGTTAGAAGGTGGTGGTGGTAGGAGTCATATGAGACAGAGAGTTAGAAGGTGGTGGTGGTGGTGGTAGGAGTCATATGAGACAGAGAGTTAGAAGGTGGTGGTGGTAGGAGTCATATGAGACAGAGAGTTAGTTAGAAGGTGGTGGTAGTAGGAGTCATATAAGACAGAGAGTTAGAAGGTGGTGGTGGTGGTAGACATTCCTGCAGTCAGCTTTCCAATTGCATGCTCCCTCAAAACTCCCACACAATCTGTGGCATTGTGTTGTGTGACAAAACTGCACATTTTAGAGTGGCCTGTAATGGTTCCGAGCACAAGGTGCACCTGTGTAATGATCATGCTGTTTAATCAGCTTCTTGCCATGCCACACCTGTGAGGTGGATGGATTATCTTGGCAAAGGAGAAATGCTCACTAACAGGGAGCTAATTTGTGCTAAATAATTTAGAGAAATAAACTTTTTGTGAATATGGGAAATTTGTCGGATCTTTTATTTCAGCTCATGAAACATGGGACCAACGCATGCATTATGTGTTTAATATTTTTTGTTCAATATATGTTTAGTAGAATCACTGATTGAACAATAAGCCTTTTACAGTGCATTCAGAATGTATTTAGACCACTGACTTTTTCCACATTTTGTTACAGTACTTATTCTAAAATTGATTAAATAAAACAATTTAATCAGCAGAATACCACCCTGCATCCCACTGCTGTCTTGCTTCTGAAGCTAAGCAGGGTTGGTCCTGGTTGGTCCCTGGATGGGAGACCAGATGCTGTTGGTGTTGGAGGGCCAGTAGGAGGCACCCTTTCCTCTGGTGTAATAAATAAATATCCCAATACCCTGTGTAGGGTGCAGTCTTCTGAATGGGATGTTAAATGGGTGTCCTGACTCTCTGTTGTCACTACAGATCCCATGGCACTTATTGTAGGGGTGTTAACCCTGGTGTCCTGGCTAAATTCCCAATCTGGCCTTCAGTGGCCACCCCAGCTTACAACTGGATCATTCATCCCCCTCCTCTCAGCTGTAACTGTTTCCCTGGTTGTTGCTGTCAATGAGAATGTGTTCTCAGTCAACTTACCCGGTGAAATATGAGTTAAAATGAAACATCTACTCAAAATACCCCATAATGACAAAGCAAAAACAGGTTTTTAGAATTGTTTGCAAATTTATACAAAGTAAAAAAAAAATACCTTATTTACATAAGAATTTAGACCCTTTGCCGTGAGACTTGACAGGTGCATCCGGTTTCCATTTGTCATCCTTGGGATGTTTCTACAACTTGATTGGAGACCACCTGAGGTAAATTCAAATGATTTGGAAAGGTACACACCTATCTATATAAGGTCCCACAGATGACAATGCATGTCAGAGCAAAAACCAAGCCATGAGGTCAAAGGAATTTTCCATAGAGCTCTGAGACAGGATTGTGTCGAAGCACAGATCTGGGGAAGGGTACCAAATAAATTCTGCATCATTGAAGGTCCCGAAGAACACTGGCCTCCATCATTCTTAAATGGAAGAAGTTTGGGACCACCAAGACTCTTCTTACAACTGGCCTCCTGGCCAAACTGAGCAATCGGGGGAGAAGGGCCTTGGTCTGTGAGGTGACCAAGAACCAGATGGTCACTCTGACAGGGCTCCAGAGTTCCTCTGTGGAGATGGGAGAACTTTCCAGAAGGACAACCGTCTCTGCAGCACTCCACCAGTCATACCTTTATGGTAGAGTGGCCAGATGGAAGCCACTCCATTAAAATGCACTTGACAGCCCGCTTGGAGTTTGCCACATGGCACCTAAAGGACTCACAGATCATGAGAAGGGAGACTAGTCAGGATCTGGGAGACTAGTCAGGATCGAGGGAAAGATGAACAGAGTACAGAGAGATCCTTGAATGAAAACCTCCAGGGCGCTCAGGACCTCAGACTGGGGCCAAGGTTCACGTTCCAACAGGACAACAAACCTAAGCACACGGCCAAGACAACACAGGACCCAGCCCGAGGCCGGACTTGAACCCAATCAAACATCTCTGGAAAGAGCTAAAAATGGCTGTGCAGCTTAAGGAAATGTGATATTTCAGTTTTTTACAAAATTGCTAAAATATCAAAACCTGTTTTCGCTTTGTCATTATGGGGTATTGTGTGTACGATGAGGATTTTTAAAGAAAATCCATTTTAGAATAAGGCTGTAACGTAACAAAATGTGTAAAATGTAAAGGGGTCTGAATTCTTTGCGAATTCAGTGGTCAAATACAGTCAGGAGAGGTTGTCATGACGTTGCCCTGTTGGGTGAGGTTTATAACTCCCCTATAAATACCTTTTCTTTCCACTCTACAGAATGGACTCTTGGAAAGCCCTGTGTTACCACAGAGAAATTATGGTAATATCAAAAGGTTGGGGATGGAACAATATTTCCCTTTCTCAACCAGTTGAAAGTGTCCGTTGGTACTTAAAGAATATGATGTCATATCAGTTTTCTTATTATATTATATCTGACATTATATCTGATGATAGGACAACATAAATTGTAAAGTCTACACATTCTAGTTATCAGATTCACATGGAATTGTTGTGCAATTTAAATGTTTTAATATGAAACTATTTGTGAGTAGATGAAATGTGATTTTAGCTTCTAAATGAGAGAATTGATGTCATAAGTAAACGTATGCTCACTCAGTGGCCACGCCAAAGTGAACAGACATTGGTTGAGAACTATGAATCACGCCCTTCTCTCCCCCAGTATCAAAGCCCGTTAACGGAAGTCAACCTCAGTTCGTGATGACTGGTGTCTGTACATTTAAAAGGGTTCATTTCAACTAGAACCTAACGAAATTAACATTTAGTTCCAAAAATGTTAGGACTGCTCTCCTAACTTTTAAAAGGGCGAATTTCAACGTGGATGTGATGATCGCCACGCTGGAATGGTGAATTTCGACTAGACCAGCTAGAATACAGCACGAGCTGATTATGGCAACTTGTTATGAATGAAACATCCTAGACGTTGAGTTATCAGCTGCAGCTGTAAACGTTCGTGGCCTAGGAAAGGACAGACAGTCTCCTAATAAGAACAACAGGGTACTTTAACATATCCGCTCTACAACACTACAACCAGAAAGATTATTCAAAGGACAATGGTGATCTCTGCTGGGTAAACCAGTTTTCCATCTTCGGCCCATCAATCGAAGCGCAGCTCAGAGTAAATATATATCTTGCATTGTCTTTTTCCCAAATGGGCGGTTATTAGAATGCATAAGATTCTGTATTTACGGTTGCATCGCTTCTCAAGGTCCAATAGTGACCCAATCCCTTTGTCCCTCTGTCTTCCCGCTCTTTCATTTAAATCCAACCCCCTTCCTTTGTGTAACTAGCCATCATATTGGGTTAGCCCACTAAGGGCTTGTCATGACATGATTAGTAATCGATGTACAATCTATCCTGTGTATATATATATATATTCTATATATATGAAATTCTGTGTGATTATTTAGGTATTTAGTAAATATATAATTAAACCAATTTTGTGTATTGCTAATTCAACTTGTTAGCTAGGGTTTGTGCCGATAATCAAGTACTTTATGACCATCAGAATGAGACTGAATGAGGTGAAAATTAATAATTGACAGCTATTGATATAGAGTGGATTCGGGAGATAACCGTTCTATTTAAATTAATGCTTCCGTTTATTTGTTGCATGGTTTAATTCACTCACGTAGTCAGAGACACGACAAGGTTGTTCAATGTAATTCTGTGTTATGGAGGGATGGAGAAACGACACTCTGTGTTCGAGAAATCCAGGCAGACAACATCTGTAATCATTAGTGTGCAGTGAGTTGGTGGGGTGCAATCAAGGAACGAGAAGTTCTAAAATGTGTGTCTCGTTTAGTCTCTGATAGAGAAACTGAAGACCCATCTGGAATCGGCCCGTAAAGCCGAGGAGAACCACGCTGCACATGCCGCACAACAACCTGGGAAATCAGTCAGGGTGATTGGAGGTGTACTGTGGCAATAAAAAGTCCAAAATATATTTTGGACCAATCATCATTACGAAACGGTTTCAGTTAAAAAATATTAATAATAATAATAATAATAATATATGCCATTTAGCTGACGCTTTTATCCAAAGCGACTTACAGTCATGTGTGCATACATTCTACGTACGTTCTTAGGATGTCTGGTGTGAACCGCTCTCGAGGTCATGCCACAGCATTTTAAATCAGGTTGAGGTCAGGACTCTGACTGGGCCACTCCAGAAGGCATATTTTCTTTTGAAGCCATTCTGATTTACTTGTGTTTTGGGTCGTTATCCTGTTGCATCACCCAACCTCTGTTGAGCTTCAGTTGGTGGACAGAAAGCCTTACATTCTCCTGCAAAATGTCATGATAAACTTGGGAATTCATTTTTCCGTTGATGATAGTAAGCTGTCCAGGCCCTGAGGCAGCAAAGCAGCCCCAAACCATGATGCTCCCTCCACCATACTTTACATTTGGAATGAGGTTTTTATGTTGGTGTGCTGTGCTTTTTTTCCCACACATAGTGTTGTGTGTTCCTTCCAAACAGCTCAACTTTAGTTTTATCTGTCCACAGAATATTTTGCAAGAAGCGCATTGGAACATCCAGGTGATCTTTTGCGAACTTCAGATGTGCAACAATGTTTTTTTTGGACAGCAGTGGCTTCTTCCGTGGTGTCCTCCCATGATCACTGTTCTTGATTAGTGTTTTATGTATCGTAGACTCGTCAACAGAGATGTCAGCATGTTCCAGAGATTTCTGTAAGTCTTTATCTGACACTAGGATTCTTCTAAAGCTCATTGAGCATTCTGCTCTTGCAGTCATCTTTGCAGGACGGCCAGTCCTAGGGAGGGTAGCAACAGTGCTGAACTTTCTCCATTTGTAGACAATTTGTCTTACCGTGGGTTGATGACCATTTTGTGAGTGTTTTTTTATATGCAGGGCAGTTCTAACCAACATCTCCAATATCGTCTTATTGATTGGACTCCAGGTTAGCTGACTCCTGACTCCAATTAGCTTTTGGAAAAGTCATTAGCCTTGGGGTTCACATACTTTTTCCAGCCTATACTGTGAGTATTAAAATGATGTATTCAATATAGACAAGAAAAATACAGTAATTTATGTGTTATTAGTAAGCACACTGTGTTTGTCTGTTGTTGTGAATAAGATGAACATCAGATCAGGTTGTGTGACAAATGTATGCAGAAATCCAGGTAATTCCAAAGGGTTCAAATACTTTTTCTTGCCACTGTATATGGATGAAAGGATAGATGGATGGAGGGATAAATGGAGGGAGAGACAGGCATGCTAGTCTTTGCCTCCCTTAACCCTCAGGGAGCCAAGAGGATAAGCCTACTTTTTGTATGTGCTACTCTTGTGGAGTTACCACTAGCACTTTAGAACAGACTAAATCAGTCAGCTGACTGACTGAGTGCTGAGTAGAAGCAAGCCTGCAGGCTGATTGACTGCTTTTCCCCTGCCTGTCTGTCTGTGACTGTCTGCTCCGTCAGTCTGTTTGAATACCTGCTGTCTGAATGCCTGTAGAGATATTCTCGCTGGTTTGCATTAAGAGTTGTCATTGACATAAACCAATTTTCTTCCTTGTTCAGATGTATATCTCCTAGTGTTCTAGGTTACACACACAAACAACACATCTACCCTTGTCAGATTTATTCCCTAGCGTTCTCTCCTGCCCTGGTATGGATTTATCCAAACAGAGCTCATATGTCCACTTTTATTACACAAGTGGTTTAAATTAACGCCATCATTGTGTCATTCATCTTCCACCAGGCATGAGGAATCTCAGACACTCAAAGAGGAATCTTCAAAACAACGTCACATCTGAACTTTTATTAGAAAATACAACCGCTTTTAGTATGTGGCGGTCTACTTTTCCTGTGTATGTCATAAGGTTTAGCGGCTGTCTTTGAGCGTTGGTAGTCCTCAGTAGAGGCCAGAATGTCCTGTCTGTACTTATCCAATACACTTATCTGGCAACCTAGAACACCATAGAGTTTTGGACCTTCTTTTTTCGCGTGTATTTGTCTTAATCTGCATTTATTTGAGTTCATTTATAGTCCATACTGCAGAACAACTAGCAGAGGAGGGTTTGGTCCCTTATCAAGACTGGTTTTGCTCTGTCAGTGATTATTTCCAGGGTTGCTGGGTAGGTAACCCTGGGTTACAGCAGAACACCATAGTGGGCAGCTGCCCAATCAGAGAGGAGGAGGGAACTACTGGGTTAGGTAACCCTGGGTTACAGCAGAACACCACAGTGGGCAGCTACCCAATCAAAGAGGAGGAGGGAACTAGTCATTATCCCAGCATCTCGCAAAACAAACTCTTTTTTTCTTTCTTCATATCAATTTATTTTTATTTCAAGGTCCATTATCTTGATAACGTGAACATGTGTCTGTGTTAGTTTTGGACAATCAGGACAGTCAAGGCCATTGTAAAACCTTGTCCTAATAGTTTTATCTTACTCATATCAGATACCATATTCAGTACTGTCGGTGTGTCACAGAGTAGGTACTTCTGTATGAGGTTTTGACCAGAAAACACCCTGTACTCGTACATTACAGTTAGAATTTTAGATGGTCAGCTTTTTGGTTGACCTTGACATTGGTTGACTG